>NW_007248572.1:470817-550844 GCF_000164805.1 Carlito syrichta | reverse complement strand
TCTCTCTCTCTCTCTCTCTCTCTCTCTCTCTCTCTCCTCTCTCTCTCTCTCTCTCTCTGTCGCTCGTCTCTCTTTCTGTCTCTCTCTGTCACTCTCTCCCTCTCTGCAGCTCTCTCCGTGCCTTTCCTTGTAACCGCCACTTTAATAAATCTCTTGGTCCTGGCTGGGTGTGGAGTCATTACTGGCGACGAACTTCTTACAGCAGGGCCATTGGTCTAGAAGGAGGGCTGAGGACTGTGGACCTAGAGGATGGATTCAGGGCTGTGGGTCTAGAAGGAGGACTCAGGGCTGTGGGTCTGGAGGGGCAGTGGTCAGGGCCATGGGTCTAGAAGGAGGGCTTAGGGTTGTGGGTCAGGTGGGGCTCAGGGCTCTGGGCTTATAAGGGTGGGCTCTAAGCTATGGATCTAGAAGGGGGTGTTCAGGGCCATGGGTCTAGAAGAGGTGAGTCAGTGCTGTGAGTCTAGAAAGGGGGCTGTCAGGGCCGTGGATCTAGAAGGGGGGCCTTAAGGCCATGGGTCTAGAAGGGGGTGTTGGGGCTATGGGTCTAGAAGAGAGTTCAGGGCCTTGGGTCTAGATCTAAGTCCCATGGCCATGGGCCTAGATTTGAGTCCCAGGGCCGTGGGTCTAGATCTGAACCCAGGGTCATGAGTTTAGATCTGAGACACCGGATTGTGTGTTTAGATCTGAGCCCTGGACCGTGTGTCTATATCTGAGCCCAGCGCTGTGGGTCTAGATCTGAATCCTAGACCGTGGGTATGGGAGACTGGTAAAGACTCCCAAACGGACCGAGAAGCTTATTAGGGAATTGAATCTGGAACCCAGGCTGCTAACTCTTCCCTCCTCACCAGTTTCTGCTGAACCAGGAGAAGGGAAAATAGGCCAGGGGTTTAGCTAGGCAGTGGGTTGGACTGGCCAGGAGGGGCAGAAGTACCAGGACTCCCTGGACCAAGGAGAAGAGAGGAAGGCGCTTCCTCGTCCCAACACTCCAGCACCTCTCCAGCACCTCTCTGTGGGTGAGGGACCACACAGCACGAGGGTACAAAACGTTTTCATGTTCAGGGATCCCCACAGAGGGCTGGCACTGCCTCTGCACTTGGAAATGACTCATGAGGAAACAGAGCAAACCATGTGGTTTCAGAAGTAACTTCGCATGTGGCGAGTGTGGCCTTTCAAATGCTGTACATGGGAAGTTCTGGTATATTCAGCAATGATCTTGGATTCAGTGATGATACTTGGACATCTCTTTGGTAAAAAATTAGATCCCTCTTTTACGTCATTAATGTTTCCAGAAATATTTTTGAGAGAGAAGTAAACATAAAAACTAAAATCACTGCTGTATGCATAAAACATTTGTGAAAGTTGTCAGACTCAAAATGGAGTCACTACTGTTAAAAACACCCTGACAGAGAGTTGGGAAGGCCATGATGAGAGGGTTCTCATGCTTGCATGCTTGATAACAAAATGACTCTACAGAAACCACAGCTTGTACAAAGACCATCACGACCTCACACAAGAAAGCACTCCTGCAGGATCATCTGCCTGGCCACTGCCTGTCCAACCTGGGCTGGCGTCGCCTTTGTCATCAATCTTGGTAGCCAGAGATAGTCATTTCAAAACAGTTATGTAATCCTCTCCCTTTTCCTTGAAAAACTTTGCCTCCTCACCTCCCTGAATAGGCACATAGTTTCCTACAGGTGTGTGTTCCCCTTGCAACGATCTGTTCCCAAATAAACTCCTTTTCTTTAGGACAGCCTGTCTCAGGTTGTTATTTAGGCTGACACATTGAAAACAAGACAAAACAGAACAAAACAAAAATAACAGAAAACCCACAAAACTGATTAAGGAAGAGTGAAAAATAATTTAAAAATCAAAATAATTTTGTAAATTGTCTGATAAAAGACTCCATAAGCAAAGTTAAAAGATATGTGAAAAACTGGGAGAAAAAATATATACAAAGATTTAATGTCAGACTATAGCAAGAAACTCTGAAATCATTTTAAAGACGAACAACTTGGGACAAGGGCATGAGCAGCTTATTTGCCGTAGAGGAAAGCTAATAATTTCAGCCAATATAAACATCAGCTGTGTCAGGGAAGTCCAGTCCAAAGCCACCACGAGATAATCCTTTCACCAAGGTTTCAAACATTAGCAGGCGTGGGAAAAACAGCTGTTCCCATCTGGGAAGAACACATCAGGACAGCTATTTTGAGAACAATTTGGCATCATTATTAAAATAAAGAATATGCCAGTGCTCTGACTCAGCAATTCACTTCTCCGCATCCACTCTGGAGAAGCAGGTGTGTGCTGGAGCCAGGGAAGATGTTCAGCGCGGTGTTGTTCACTGGAGCAGGAAGCCATGGCCGGGAGGAACGCGTGTGTGTGCGGCCAATGGGGAAGGGGCTGTCTGTTCATTGTCATGTTGTTGGAATCTCTTGCAATGCATTCAGGGATTGTTTAAAAAATAAATTGCCGGGGGTGGGGGTGGGGAGAGGGTGGTGGATCTAGCTGTTGAGGGAAACTGCTAGGAGAGGGAGGAGCATATCTCATTAACAGGGTTACCTACATGATCAATGTTTGTATACCTAACCCTGAATTATACCCCACATCTTTATAATAAAAATTTAAAAAATAATAAAATAAAAAGGAAAAAACAAAGGCAATTAAAAAAATAGATAAATTGCTAGGTGAGAAGAATATAGCGGGTGCCAAAAAATGTACCCACATTTTAAGTATGACATTCACTCAAAAGATGGTGCTAATCAAATGAATGCTAGCATTACCATGAGACAGGAAGGACAGTCAAAGAAAATGGCAGACGCTCAGCTGAGTAAATGTCACAAAATACATTGCTACCGTAGTTCAATTCAACTTCGAAAAGTACACATACATAACGTCACTTAAAATGTGTATACTTCTTTTTGACAATCCTTGTCGATTGCAGGATGAATTCATTTTTATAAAACTGATGTGTGTACATGGATAATATTACTGGAAAGGAAAACATCGGTGCATTAGTGGTGTCAAGTGGGGTTGCAGTGGAGTGGGGACAAAAGTATGTCCAACTTATTCTGGTTTTGCATCTCTTGACATTTTTAAAGGTATCATCACCCAGGGGTTGCCCCTAGTGACCTCGGTTGATTGCAGGGCACTGTGACCTTGGTTGATGAGTTCTGGGCATGATCTGGTCCTCACAGGAAAGGTAGGGACAGGGCACGAGACAAGCTGCTCATGGTGCTGCAGGGTATCAGACCAAGCAGCCCCATCCAGGGGCTCCCTGATTTCTCCTGCAGTTGGGGCTCCTCTCATTCCTGTGCTGGGGGACTGAGGCCTAGGGGCCTGTGCATGCCCAGGAGGCCCCTTCAGCCTCTGCCAACACTTATTTGCTCGAGATTTCCACGTGGCTGTGAGGAGTTCTTGAAACACAGCAAAGCTCACATGTGGTACTGTTGTCCTCCTTCCACCGACCTGTGAGGCAGGAAACTGAGGCTTAGACACCCCTGGCTCCTTGCTTACCTGGTCAAGGTCGGAGGAAGCACAGGCCTCCCTCCATAAAGGGGTCAGAAACAACCCTTAATGAGGGGATACATTATTTTTCATGTCTTGAACTTAAATTAGGACAAATTTTATGACTTCAGAAAACAGTTGGAGACCCCAAGTCCTCTGGGGTTTTTGAATTGAAATTATTGGTGCTTGGTGAATCCCTCTGCTTTTGTTTCCAGGATCGAGACTTCCTGGAAGCCAGAACCACATTCTAACTCAGTGTCTGAGCTGGAACGGGAACTGTTATTCCTACCAATGGGTCACTGCTTGTCACTGCACCATGGAAATCCCAGTGGCTTCTGTGGCTAAGTAAAAGAAACTTTTTAAGACCAAACCTACAGAGAAAAAGCTGCAGTCTGAGCACTAGAGAAAACTGAGGAAAAAATACTGTGGCTACACAGTGGCTCAGCCTGTAATCCCAGTGCTTTGGGAGGCCGAGGTGAGTGGAATGCCTGAGCCTGCGGGTTCAAGACCCGCCTGGGCAATTTGGTGAGACCTCATCTCTACAATAAATCAAAAATTAGCTGGGTGTGGTAGTGCGCACCTGTAGTTTCAGCTACTTGGAAGGCTGAGGCAGAAGGATTGCTGGAGCCCAGCAGGTTGAGGCTGCAGTGGCCGCGAGTGGCCACTGCACTCCAGTCTGGGTGACAGAGTGAGACTCCAACTCAAAAAAAAAAAAATACTGTGGCTAAATCCAGAATGCCTTTGGTGGGGGGGTGGGAGTGAGGGGCACTTGCCTAGCCTGTCGTCCCAGGGAGCCGGGGACGTGTCAGCAGATCCTGCTGAAAACAACACCAGGGATCAAAGGCCACCTCCCTGGTCCTTTGCCAATGGGCAGAGCTCAAAAATTCCAGGCCAGATTTGAGGTCCTGACCTGGGAATTCATTTTGCAACAACAGTCAAAGTTTCCTGCAAGTGGAGGCTCTGAAAGGAGAGGCAGAGGGCAAGGACAGAGATAGGAAAAGGTGTCGTGCTCAGTGTCCAGCAGCAAATGAAGACTTGAAGGACAGAATCATTTCTACAACCCACGAGGCAATGATGTGGATTCAGGGTTGCTTGGCGCTCACACGTGTCGAGTGCTCAGGTGCCGCGGGGCCCTGACACCTCCTGCACGTGTCTGGATGGCAATTGGAGGCTTTTGTTTCAGAGGCTCAGTAGCCTCCCCTAACATGCCACCATCTCTGTGCACAGCTGTAGAGATCTGGGCACACACCTTCATTCCCATAGCAGCCCTTTAGAAAGTATTCATTTCCCTGTCCTTAGTGAGCTTCAACCCCAAAACCAAGAGACTTCAGGGCCCAGTGAACAGGGACATGGGCCAACTATTTGCAAGGGATCTGGGCAAGTGCCCTAACCTCATCAGGTCTCAGTCTCTCAATCTGTAGAATGGGATTTGGTGCCCTTCACCAAGGATGGACGTGGTGACTGGAGGTGATGACACCAGCAAACTCCATGAAACTGGGCTGTTATATGGATTATTTTAGGATTTCCCCTTTATGCTCCATTGTGCAGGTTTCATTGACTTTCATCTGGCGAATTCCAAAGCTACGAGGATTCAGGTGGTAACACTGGGATTCCTTTGAGCTGAGACAGTCACAGCAGATTAGTAAATGTTTAAGCTGGTTTATTTATGACCAGGGTAGTGGTTCAGGATAGAAAAGGGGAGTAGGACAGTAAAGGGCCGACAAGAGAACAGGGGCTTGGTGCCTACCCAAGACCCAAGACTGGCCATGGAGTGATACTCCCCAACTCTTGCCTGCTGTGACCAGAGGCTACCATCAGGCAGCAACTTAGTGGTCCTCCCTCCCTCACACCCTCTGTGCCATCCCTAACTGGACACCAGGGTTCAGGTGCACTTGAGCATCTGAGGTTGGACTAGTGTGAGGTAGGTTATCTGGGAGGTGATGCTAGAAGGTGGAGTGGGAGAATGGGGAGTGAGGTGAGGAGGGAGGTGGGACTTAAGGCTGTGGCATCCAGCAGGTGCCTCTGTGGGCAACCCCAACTCAGTCCTGGGAGAAAAGTTCCAAGATTAGTGTGAGCATGTGTGCACACACATACATGCATGTCAGCACTGTCCTTCCAGAGACACGGAGCAGCCCAGGAATTGCTCACTGCTCGGAGTCATGGGTTCAGGGCTCCTGCCTAGCAGTGTGGATCCCCAGGCTCCTGGTCTGCTGCTTGTGTGCACACGTGTGTGAGTGCAGCCCTGGCTGTGGATGTGGGCAGGAGCCACTTGGAGGTTAGAGACATGAGGGGACTACACTCAGATGAACACAGGAAAAAGGTGATGCTGCAGGTGTGAAGGAGAGGCCCTAAAGGCTCTGACTGTGGGGACACCAGAGTTTCCCTGAGAGAGTGGTAGGTGACACCTGGGGATGGCCTGGCACAGGTAGGGCACAGGTAGATACCTAATGATTTCCCATCAAAACCCTGGCAAAATTGCCCTTGTTTGATGTGAGGAACAAGCAGGAGCTTCGTGGTGGAGAAGGGCTCTCTGGGGAAGACTTCCTGGGCATTTTTCTGCTAAAATTTTGGCTCACTTTCTCAAAACACTCTTGTGATAAACAGATGTCATCATTCTTTGACTGTCCAGAAAGTCAACAAACAAAATGCCTTAAACACCCCAAAACACTGTTGCCATGACTTTTGCTCTTGACCTGTCCTTTTTTCTTGTCTGGACCACTTCCCTCTCTTGATAGCCATAGCTTTGATTGTGCTTTGTCTTCAGGATGGTACTGGTAAAGCCACTGTCCATCTCCTGTTATGATCCTTTGAAGAAATGCTCCAGAATCTTGATCCCACTTGTTTTACATCTCCATGGAAAGCTCTGTTCTTGTCTGCAGCTGCTCTGGGTGCAACAATTTTGGCACCCATCAAGTGGGAAGTTTGCTAAGCTTTAATTTTTCAGCCACAAGGGTATAAACTGAACTAACTGAGATGTCCATGGTGTTGGCTATTGTTTCTGCTGTTAATCCTTGGTCCTCTTCCATTAGGCACAAACAAGATGAACTTTTCCTTATAAATTGATGTGGATGTCTGCTGCTGTGGGCATCACCTTCAGCACCATCTCCTCCATTCTTAAAGTGAGTCCTCCATTTGTTAACTGCTCATTCCTTTGGGGCATTGTCCTTAAACATTTTCTGTAAGGCCTCAATGATTTCATATTTTTCCATCCCAGCTTCACCATAAATTTAATGCTTGTTCTTGCTTCAATTTCAGCAGAATTCATGCTACTCCCAGTAGGGACCCTTTTCAAGTATGCCTTATCCCTCTTAGTGCCTCAAGGTAGATCCTGTTCAGAAATGTTAGAACAAGTTAGGATGAGTTGAGTTTGTTGCAAAAAAATTGAAATCAATTCATAGTTTTTTCATGATATGCAATTACTCTGAACTTTTTGAAGACCTTTCATAGTACGTCAGACCCTGGATTAGCAATGCCTCTCACAGGTAACTGAAATCCAGCATGATTCTGAAGCTCACTGAAGGAGCTGGGCTTACCGGTGATCCTGTTTTGTCCCAAGTCAATTAAAGTTTGACTAAAGAACCCACACTCACTTCACTCTTTGCCACAGTCCGTGCTCTGGGTCTTACAAGCAGTCGCTTCTCAGTGGGAATTTTGATCATAATGCCTTGGTTAGGGAAGTTACATGAAGAATGATGAAAATATATTGTTTTGACAACAGGGGCACCCTGGGTCTGATGGGTTTTACCATGAAATTGGTACAATCTCAGTCTTCACTCCACCCATAACCCTTGGTGGAGACATTTCATGAAGGGAATGTCTTGGGAGAGGTTTTGTAACTTGGCTCCAGTGCCATTCCTGGCCAAATGCAGCTCTTCCCACTTACCCCTTTTAAATCTTTGAACAATGACTTCATATTCATAAGACAAATAATAAGATTTGCTGTAGGCCACACAGTTAGGGAAAACATGTTGTTTCCTGGGCCAAAGTGGAAGACACACTCCTCCACCCCGAGACGTCCTGGATACACAGCCCAGCTGTCCCCTTCACCCCCACCTTGATTAGTTTCCTCTGGACCGCAACCAAAGAGTGCTCCAAACTTATTTTTACCTTAAAGTGGAACTTGGCCTTGGTGCATGAGGTTGATGCCCTTGGTGTGGCTTGTCCTTGTCTCCCTCTGGTCATTTCCTGTAGTTGTCATGACCAGGTGTAGCTTTTCTGGAACATTCTGTCCTAAGCTTGCCTGAAACCCTCCTCTGTTGCCTGGGAGACACTCAGGAGGGGACCAAGGCATGCAGAAGGTTTGGCATGAAAGGCCACTTCCATCTTCCCTTGCTGGACTTACTGTAGGTCAACTAACAGATACTGGTAGTTGAATTCTGGCACCTCCTTCAGTAAATTATACATCTTAGCCAAGTCTGATCACTTGCACCCCTAGGAAAATCATGCGGATGACTTTGCCTTGTTAACTAGTGGCTAATAACATTCTGTCAACTAATTTTATGTATTTAATGATTAAGGATCCAGAGGAATGACTGCTTGTAAGACCCAGAGCATGGACTGTGGCAAAGAGTGAAGTGAGTGTGGGTTCTTTAGTCAAACTTTAATTGACTTGGGACAAAACAGAATCACCGGTAAGCCCAGCTCCTTCAGTGAGCTTCAGTGTGGACTGAAATATGAATTGCAGATTAGATAATGGTGTCATGTTAACGTAAAATAATTTGATTTTGATAAGCATATTGCAGATATGCATGTAAGAATCTGTCCTTGTCTTTAGGAATTACATGTGAAGTAGTTAGCAGTGAATAAGGGGACATTTCTCCAAAGTATTTTCAAGCAATCAGGGAAAAAAATCTCTCTCTTTCTCTGACTCTCATTTCAAATAGAGCAAAATGCAATTAATTGGTGAACCATTTAAAGGTAAAAGGTAAAGAGAAGTGTTTTATACTAGTCTTGCAACTTTTCTTTAAGCTTAGACTCATATCAAAGTAAAAAGTTACCCAAAAGAGAGATGTACTTTGGAAAAGTAACTGTTAAGTGTGTATATAACCACGACGGCTTGCTCTAACAAGCGAGAACAGATACTGTCTGCCATTTATTTTCAGTCAGTGCACATTCATTACGCTCATTTGCCTTAGAGGCAGGAAGGCTAGAGTGCCTTCCTGTGGCCTCCATGGGGCTTGCAGACAGAAGGGTGTCCATCTTCATTCCACACCCAAGTGGCAAGACCTGCCTCTGCTTGGACCATAGCTGCCGTTCCTGTGTTGCCACACGGTGTCGCTGTTGTGGACAGCGCTCACTCCTGTGCAGTGCCAGCCAGGCCCATTGCAAAAGCTGGCTTGGCTTTGGAGAAAGCTAATGTGTTGGCGCCATGTATGCTGCATATCTAAGGAGGGATTGATGTCCTTGCGGGGAGGAGTGACCAGGACTCGTGATTTGGCTGGTTCTGGCTTTGATGGAGGAGTAGGCTTGGTCAGGAAGGGAGAACAAGGGAGCGGCTGCAGGCTGGAGTGCCACCCTGTAGGGGTGGGTGTGGAATGAGTTGGCATGGTCAGGAACAGAGCATTCTTGCAGAGAGGACAGGGGTTGCCTTTTGGGGTCTTTGATAGTTTGGGTTCCTGGGGCTGTTTACCTTTTTCAAGATGAGCCTGTGTAGATACTCAATGCTGTGCAAGGGATTCAAGACTTTGCAGCTAGTAGACATCTGCCAAAAACAGCCATCATCCCTTGTTCCCTTTCCCCTTCATGACCTTGGCTATAAGACTCAGATCCACTCATGTCCTCTCCTCAGAACCTGAGCTGAGTGTGTGGCTTGGTTTGGCCAATGAAAGGAGGCAGAAAGGCTGTGCCACTGCTGAGCCTGGCCTCAAGCTTCTCTGTGCTTTGGCTCTGCCTCTTGGAACCTTGTCCAGTGCCAAGTAACCAAGCCTGTCCCAGCCTGCGGGAGGATCAGCGACTGCCCCAGCAGAGGGGAGCGCAGGTCGTCAGTGAGTGACTTCTGCAGTCAAGCAGCCAATGCGGGCTCTGAGTGCCCTGATGGTGGGGTGGGGTGGGGGGAACACAAGGCTGTCATTCTAAAGCCCATGACAGGCTCCTCCCTCCCCCACAAAAGGTGTCCACCTCCTAATCCCCAGAGCCTGTGAGAGTGCTACCTACTTGGAGGTAGTGTTTCAGTTACGGGTCTCGAGATGGAGAGTATCTGGGATTACAGGTGGGCCTGGTATGGCCACAAGGATCCCTACGAGAGGGAAGTAGGAAGGTCAGAGAGCAGACAAGATGTGACAACAGAAACAGAGGTTGGAGAGACGCACCCACGGTCCACCAGAGGTTGGACAGGCAGGTGTGGGAACTGTGGCTTCTGGGATTGGCTAACAAAGAGACTATCCTGGCATCCACTCTGCCCTCCTCCTCCCATTGCCATCATTCCTGGGAGGCCTCGACCAGGTCTTAGAAGCCTCTTGTAGAGAGATCCCTCCTTCCCCCCATCATGTGGAGGGAGCTGGAGCCTCCACCCAAGCCTCCTGAGTAGCTTGGAGGCTGATGCTCTGGCAGCCCAGGCCCACAGCCTATCGGCACCCCAGTCATGGATGCCCAGAAACCACGGGAGATATGCAATATGTGTTGGTTCAGCCTTCTCAGTTTGGGGGTGATGTGCTACATAGCTCTAAGTAATGAAATAGTTGGGCTCACATTCACTGTGGTTTGTAGACCAGACTCTGTAAAGTTAGATGTTAACTTGTTGAACATTGATATATTACAACAGTCTCTGCGGACAGAGCCAATGACCTCAAAGATGGCATGTCTGTTGTCCCATAGGACATCTACCTGTCTTGCATCTAATTTGATCATCTCATCCTGTCATTCCCTTAGGTACTGACTGTCAGGATTTCAGACCCGTTAAACCGGTGTTATTATCCTGGTTTCCTCACTCATGATCTAAATAAATGTTTGTTGCCAAAGTACATGAGTGAGAATCATATTTCAACCTCTTAGGGTTATCCTCCACCATCAGCACTGCCATGCCTCTGCCCTCTGCCATGCCATGCCTGCATACAAACCCCTTCCCTGTCTCGGTGGACCCATCCCGTTCCTCTCTGGGGAGGCTGCCCCTGACCCGGGAAGAAACCATCTCTCCTTCCCACGTTCCCATAGCACTTGGCTCAGAACGCGACTGGAGAATTCATCAGATGACATGAATTGTGTTTGGGCTCAACCCAGCATTCCATAGCCCTCCAGGTCTTTCTCAGGATGAGAGGGCAGACTGGGGTGAGGCAAGGGGGCATGTCCTCAGAAGAGGCCTGTTGGAATAAGGGAGTCACTTTCCAGGAGCCATTCATGCAGGAGCCAATGTGGAAACAGAAGGCTCCACTTGGGAGGAAGGAATGGCTGGAGAACCTGAGCCCAGACCACTGGTCCAGCAGAAGAGAGAGGGGAGAATGCACCAGAAACAGAGCCGCAGGGCGGCTGGTGGGAAGGGAGGCAGAGGCCAGAGAGAGGATGCCGTTTGGGAGGCATGCTGAAGCACCCTGTAGGGAGGGCCCTGGCTGTGGGAGGCTCATGCCTGGGGCGGTCAGGGCAGCTTCTCAAAGGACAGGCTCTGCTGGGGCACTCGCAAGGCCCATGAGGGCAGAGAGGAAGATTTGTTAATCCTCAAATCCACATCCTTGATCCTAGCGCACTACCTGCAAGTGCTTGGGGATTAACAACCCCCAAGCTGTAGGTAAATGCCTCCAAGATGGTCACTCAGAAATGCCTCGTCAACTACTTTCCTCCAAGTGTCTGGTAAGACACTTTTTGGTGCCTCTAAACACACACCCTTTTCATCCATATTAGTTCTATCCTTTTTCTCTTTCTTGTCCCAAAGCTTCCACAAGGCTACAAGGACATGTATATATCAGTTATCTTTGTTGCATAACAAGCCAAGCTTCGTCGCTATCTACATTTCTTGTTGCTGTTCTAACAAATTGCCACAAATCTGATGACTTAAAACACCACAGACGTTTCTCTTATAGCTCTGTAAGTCAAAAATCCAAAATGAGGTCCCTTGGGCTAACATCCAATCTGCAGGGCCGGTTCTTCCGGGAGGCTCCAGGGTAAAATTGATTCCTTGCCTCTTACAGCTGCCAGCGGCCCGCCTGAGGGCAAGATTATCAAAGAGTTTGAGGACATTTCTTAAAACCTCCCCCGGAAGATCCAGCCACCCTCAGGCGGGCCTACTAGACCACGCTCTGGTTGCTCTCAGAGGGTCACACAGTCATCATTTTATTCATCTCCACGACGTGGGTAATTTTCAGAACAAGGGCATGTTTGGTGGATGCAAGTTCATCTAGTGGGGCTGGGCAGGAAAAGAGAAAAGGCTGAGAGGGGGAGTGGGGCAGGGTGGGAATGTGACACGGTCACACCTTGTGGGACACCGTTTTGTGGCTGACCCTGTGTGCACCAGCCTGGATGGGGATTTTAGAAGGCTCCTGGCACTGCTGGGGACAGGCTGCCTGGGAGCCAACATGGAAGGCCATGTGGAGAGCATGGCTGTGAAGCCTGCATGAGGGTTGTCGGGGAAAGTCGGGTTTTGAAGGAAATGGTGGGGGCGGAATCTATGGACTGACTCATGTGTCTCTGATGAACAGAGCAGGGGTGGGAGGGCAGAGGCAGGAGGCATCAGACGGAGCGAGGTGGTGATGGAGCCTCACGCTGTCCCCAGAGCTTCTTCATGTCTGTACAGAGGGTGAAGAGTCAGATCTGGGAGTGGACCAAGCAGGGTGTCTGGGGGTGACTGCATGAACCCTGAGTGGTCCAGGCTACGAAGAAGTGGATGTCTTGGGCTCAGAGCTTTAGGTTTTGCCCCATCCCTCCTCCCTTCAGGACTTTCTGAGGTGAAAGGGTCACAGAAGCTACTGATGATGGAGAGCAGCTCTGCCCAGCAACTGGTGGCCAGCAATGGCCACACACTTGTCACTAGACCAAAGACATAGATTTGACAACATACTGGGTGGTTGCAGGCTTGGCTGGGTGGGAAGCTCTGGTCCCTGGACAAAGTGGAGATGCTTCCTGTAGGGGCAGACAACGGCTTCCACTGGCACATCTGGGGTTGGCAGTTCAGAGGTGGATCAGCGGTGTCGTGCATCTGCCCCAGCTGATGGAAACTCTCTCTCCACCTTGGGGACACGCCCTTCCTGGATACGCAGTGCAGATGAAAGATGCCACCCAGCATACTCTTCGGTTTTCCAAGGTCAGGAATTGCACACAACCTGCACATGTCATACCTTGGAGTATCACAGGGTGGGAGGCCGTGCCCATCGGGCCTGGTGGCCTGTGTCTATGTGACCACCCTGAAAGCAGCCCCTGACATGGTGTTGGGGGTAAGTGGTACTCCTGGGAGGTAACCCCAGAATGCAGGCAGGAATGGAGGAAGGTGAGATGGGTGAGAGACAGTGGGCATGGGAGGGGATGCCCCTAGGGGACCGGGATAACCAGCCAGAGCTGCCCTGCCATGGAGACGGGACAGGCATCTATCCACCCCAGTCATGCACCAGGGCACATGGCATCTGTCTGAACCACACCAGCCTGGACCAGCGTGGTTGGGGCCCTGAATTCTTGCTCCATGTTACTTTGTTTTTTTCTCCCTGCCACGTGTGGCGGATTAAGCATGTGGCTGCCTAAGCGTGTGACTGTCATCGTGGGGCACTCTAAGCATGGGGCAGCCTAAGTATGGGGTGGCCTAAGTGTGGGGCTAAGTGTGTGGCTATCTAAACATGTCATGTCTCCGAGTTAGGCTGTGTGTCCTTAGTTTCCTCTCTGGCTCTCCTGCCATTCCAGCATGTCCTTGTCAATCTTCTGGGCGATCAAAGCTACCACGAGAAACATCTACACTTTGGATGCCAGCCAGCTTCATCACCAGAGTGTGTGTGTGTGTGTGTGTGTGTGTGTGTGTGTGTGTGTGTGTGTGTGTGTGTCTGCAGGCACCCATGTGATGTCTACACTGGCAGGGGAGTATGTGAGGGAGACAGAGGTGAGAAGAAGGAGTAGGAGCTGCCTTCCCCCCGAGACTCCAGAGCAACAGGACACCCAGATTTGATGATGGCACCTGGCCCTCCTCACCCAGCTGCAGGGGCTTGCTGGCCCTGGCTGATGTGTCAGGAGCTAACCTGAGGATGTGAGGTTTCCATACGGCCCTCTTGTCAAAAAGAACCCTCAGATGTATCAAGCAGAGCAGGAGCCGGTGGGACCATGGAGAGCAGGATGGGCGTGTAGGAGGTGCTGGGTGGGGCCACACAGCCAAGAGTCCAGCATTGCAGTGCAGGCCCCACTGAGATTCCCAAAAACCTAAACACTCGCCCTAACATACTAATGCATTATTTATGCGTCTGTATACACAAACACACACATGTCCTATGTGCATAGCACTGACATAGTGTGTTATCTGGTTAATGGACAATACATCAGGATAATCTTTATAACAATAAAGCAAAGATGAAATCAGCAATAGTGAAAATACTTTCTATTTTGGACACAGTCTTTAAAAAATTAGTGTTAGGAGTATTACTAATATGGCCAGACATGCTTCACTGGCTTCACGACTCGACATTTATAGTTTCTGATGCAGCGACTCTGCTTCTCAGTTTGGGACACGTTGGAGTCTTGTTCTTAGGGTTCCTCTGACCGAGGAGGGCCCCCATCTACCCAAGAGGCTGCAGCGAGTGCGGGCTGGCCCAGCTGCCTAAATTCTCCTCACCAGTCATGCAAGGGCTTGTGCAGGAATGTGATTCAGAGTCCCACCTATTTTTGAGGTCAGTTTTTCTTACAAAACATTTACATTTTTATATATTTTAGACCAATAGCTTCAAAATCCACCAAGTCTCTTTGGGAAATTACTAGACAGGTGAGAAAATTCTGTTTCCAAGTTTTTCCAGGGTACAGATATGAGGAGGTTTTTAAATAAATATTTTTTTTGGTTGCAAAATCTCACGGCGAGGGAGGGGAAGTTCCATGTGTCATTTTTCGAACTCTCTGTGAAGAGTTTCTCCCTCCCCTCCCCCAACCCCTTGTCCCCCATACCTCTACCTCAGCCCCAGTCTCTCCCCTGGCCCCACTACCCTTCTCAGCTCCTCCCCCAGCTCTGTCCTCTCCCCCAACTCTAGCCTCTCCCCAGCCCCATGCCATTCCTCCAGCCCCAGCCCCTAGCTCCAGTCCCCTCTCCCTGCCCTTCATATTCCCACTTGGTGGGAGGGCCTCCAACCCAGATGTGACCATCTGGCTACTGCAGTAGTCATTGCCTGTGGCCTGCTAGAGCTGCCGAGTGTCCTTTACTGGAGGTTGGAGGCAGAGACGTGGGGGCTGCAAAGCAAAGCCCCTTGGGTTCCGGGTCAGCACAGACGATTAATAGGGCCTTACTTCCTCTAGGCAGCCGCCAGGCCAGCACAGGACACCCTTCATGCAGCTGTCTCCACCCTGAGTGGCCTCACGTACTGAACACGAGGCTCAGGAGGTATCGGTGCCTCCAGGGACATCTCCTCTTGGATGGTGAATCCCAACCTGTGGGGTTCAAGTTTGTGTCTACGCGGCCAGCTGGGACTTCCTGCTTTCAAGTTTCTTTAAAAACAAACAAGTGGAGGCTGTTTCGGATTGTGAGTAAAAAATCACACACAGATCACGTGTCCTCCCATGCACACACACTCCTGAGGAAGGGGTGGAGGATGGGGAGCCTGGATTTTGCTTGGTGGGAGTCTCTGGACAGTGGACTGGCCTCATCCTTGCAGGTTATTTTTCTTAGAGATTAATTCTGTCACCCAAATGCCAGTCTCAGGCTGGCATTCATTGGATGCCCACTGTTTTTTTTTTTTTTTGAGTCGAGGTCTCACTCTGTTGCCCAGGCTGGAGTACAGTGGCACAGTCATGACTCATTGCAACCTCAACCTCTGGGCTCAGGTGATCCTTCCACCTCAGTCTACCAAGTAGCTGGGACTACAGGTACATACCACCATGCCTGGCTAATTTTCCTATTTTTTTTTTTTGGTAGAGATGAGGTCTCAATATGTTACCAAAGTGGGTCTCACACTCCTGGACTCAAGTAATCCTCTCACCTCGGCCTCCCAAAGTGCTGGAATTACAGGCATGAGCCGGCGTGCCTGGCCCCCATTATTGAAAAAACCTTCTCTGCCGTTGTCTTCCTTTTCCACATAGAGTTGGCATTCACTGCTGGTGAACCTTGGTGTCAGACTCGGAGTCTAGGCCCGCTGGAGTTGAAGTGGGGGGAAGGGGAGACACCCTTTGGTTCTCATGCCGAGCAAGGAACGAAAGTCTGGACTGCACTCGCCATGCGGCCCCCATGTGGTTTCTACTGCACATTGGCTGAGCCCGAGAAAGGGAAGTCCTGAGATCAGCTAGAAATCGAGATCTGCAGCAGGTTCGCTCCTCCATTCTGTAGGCGAGAGAAACCAACTTTAGTTGAAACAGAAAAGGGGATCATTGGAAAGAGCTGGGGTTTCTCCAGGAATTCAAGGAGGTGGCAGGTGGGCAGGTTTGAGTTCTCTCTTCTGGGCAGAGGTCAGCGATAGGACTGGCTCGACTCCCAGTGTGGAGTGCCCCTCCAGATTCCCAGAGGCAGGCCCTGGTGCTCCGGACGAGGCAGCCCAGCCCCTCCTGGGCAGTGACTTGCTCACACCGTCTACCTTGAGTGATTAGTGTGTTCCCCAAGTCATCCTTTCAGCCCCTGACTGGATGGCAGTCTTGGCTTTATTTAGGTATCGCTAAAGCACAAGCCTCCCTCTTCCCTTCATTGCTTTGGAGAAACGTGTGTTTATTTCATTTAACACCAGGTTATAATCTACTCTGTATCTGGCCCTGGATCAAGGACTTTCCATGTGCAATTTAATTTGCATGAAATCCCGGGGGTCATGCTGTGCGTTATCAGTTCTTACCGCCGCTTTGCAAGGAGATGGGTGCAGAGAATTCTGCCGAGGAGAGTATTCTGCTGAGCAGAGAGAATTTGGCCTGGCTTCCCACTTGCCTTCTAAGCAGGGACATCTTGGTCTGGGATCACAGCAAAGCTCACCCCACACTCCCACACACCCCAGCACTGAGCCTGGGGCAGCAGGGGCCGCAGCCCTCAGTGCACAATGCTGACTGGCCTGCCCTGCCACTGGGGCCCCTGAAGAAGGAGGGCCAGGTGAGCACTGAACTGGTAGAAAACGAAATGGTTGTTTGCGGTGTACCAGCAGCTGCATAGAGTCCAGATGAATGACCCTCCCCATCGGGTCCCATGCCACACTTGGCTACCATGCCCCTTTTGAGTAAGCTCAGCCTGGGCCTAGAAGGAAACTGCCTGTCTGCTGGGCCCGAGCATTGCCTCGTCTAGGCAGGAGCCTGCTGGCTGACGGCTGTGCAATCAAGAACACAGCCAAACAGGACCTGGGGTTTACGAGCCCATTGGGGTGCTGCTGTTGGATAAGATGCTCATTGTGTCATCTTGCGGATCAGGGACCAGAACCGGCTGAGCTGCCCTGCCTGGCACAGGGCTGGGGGTGCCAGGTCTTTGCTATGAAGTAGAATGAGTTCTGACATCTGTTTGGGGCTCAGAATGTTCTGAAGGTTCGTTCGGCGGGGAGAGGGGGCAGGTAAGGGCCACCCTAGTGCTGAAATGGGCATTCTGTTTCTCCGCGGGGTTCCCTGTTTCGACAGCTAGACTCCCCTTCCTTTGTGGTTAGGTGGGCAGTAGCAAGGCAGTGATAGGATGAAGCCAGCCTCTTCCTTCCTATCCTGTTTTCTTCCCCCTTGGCCTTCCTTCCTCCTTGTGTCCCTCCTTATTCTAACAAGGGATTCTAAGGTGACTTAAGTCAGTCTATAAAATATGCCCTTTTGGTTGGAAGGTGTCTTGGATTCAGGTACGACAACCTGTTTTAGGAGTGAGCTTTCCATAACGTTGGACCTTGCAAGATGGTGGGGAAACACTGTGGCCATCGAATCCTGGGAGGCCAGTCCCAGGCCGTGCCCCGAGCTCTCCTTAGACTGGCATGCTCGCTTTAGATGGCTTAGCCTCCCAGATCTGCTCCCGGGTCCTCCTCCCATCCCTATCCAGGATGGTGGGGGCTGTACGAGCTGTTGTAGTCTGTTCAGGTGGCCATAACAAAGCACCTTCCACTCTCCGTAGTATCCATGGGTTCCTTACCCATGTATTCACCAACTGCAGATCAAAAACATTTTAAAAAACTGCTGGGAAAGGCAGCTCACACCCACAAACCCCACACTTTGAGAGGCCGAGGCAAGAGGATTGCTTGAGCCCAGGAGTTCCAGACCAGCCTGGGCTACAAACCTCGTCTCTACAAAAAATAAAAAATTTGCCAGGCGTAATGGTGCATACCTCTAGTCCCAGATACTTGGTAGGCTGAGGTGGAAGGATTGCCTGGGCCCAGGAAGTCAAGGCTGCAGTGAGCCATGATTATGCCACTACACTCTAGCCTGGGTGACAGAGTGAGACCCCAACTCAAAAATATGTATATTCTTTTACTCTGTTCCACTGTTAGTTATTTGTTCTCATTTCTGCTTTTGGATTTTGTGATTCCCTTTTTATTCCCCTTCTATGAAAATAGCTTTATTGTTATTTATAAGCAATATTATATTGTAAATAACAAATTATTTATAGACAATATAAAAAATGAAGCAAAAATTACCCCAAATCACATCATTCTGAGCAGAAACCAGTAATAATTAGTGTTCTCTTTCTTCATACTCTTTTTATTCATATATATATACACACACACTTTGTAATGTTAAACCATCATGGAATTCCTGAAATATATTGCTTTTGATATGATTTTTTATGTGTATTAACTGAATTCAGTTTGCCAATATTTTGCTTAAGATTTTTTTTTTTTTTAATCTATGCTCATGAGTGATTGGTCTGAGATTTACTGTTTTTCTTGTATAGTTTTGATTTCCTTATTTTCTGTTATCTGGAACTTTGCTGGCCGGTGTAGTCGTCACTACCCATATTCAGCACTTAAAGTGTAGCTAGTGAGGACTGAGGCTTAACATAAGACACAAGAATGTAAGATATCTTAATTATTTCCGTGTTGAAATATTATCTTAGATACATTGAGATAAAAAACATTTTTGATGGCAATTAAGAGTATATACATACTCAACTGAAAACAGCTTTTCAGCTAAAGTTGAGCATTTAACAATTCCACCGGAGCCTAGAAGGAATGAAAATGGGAAAGATGTGAGATCTGAAGGGGTGGTGTAGGTGGGACTTTGAACCCTGATGCCCGGGAGGGATCTCCATCTGCCGAACCCTCCCAAAGCCCACTCCTGCCCCTGTACACTGGCTTGTATAACTACGCAGAGTTGTGCTTTAGGGCTGACCACTGCTCTCAGGAACGAGAAATGGTGGGCACTGTCTCCACCCTGACAGAAAGCTCTGTCCCTGGCTCTCAAGGCAGCCTTTGGAGGAGTGAAAGTCACTAACAGGAAGTAAACAGGAGACATGAATGCAGTACACAGCCAACAATCCAACTTCCCCCGAGGGTCTTGTCCTCTGTGGTGTGTGCACTGCTTTGGCTCTGCAGGACTCCTATGGTGTGATTTTATGACCCTGTTAAACCGATTAGTCATCTCACTCCAAAGAGAAGAACAACACAAGGGTGGGGAAAACAAACAAGAGATGGTTTTGCAGCTTCTAGAATAAGCAGATAATTTTATTAGACGTTTTACAAGTGGCCATTCATTTCTTGCTAGATCATCAAGTAGTGAAGCGTTTCTGTTTGTCCTCACAGCATGAGTTTCAAACTGCCATCATCCTTTCAGTATGAATGTCGTCATTCCAGCCTTCATGGAGTGTCCTAGGCTAATGAATAAATAAATACACAATGAGGACAGAGAGGATGAAAACCCATTTCCTGGGGTGGGTGCGACTTTGCTGTCTCTACAAAGTCTCCTGAGAGCCTGACCCTTTGTACCTTGTGTAAGATGGTTGGAGTAATGGTCTCTGAGAGCCTGACCCTTTGAACCTCGTGAGATGGCAAGGGCCATGGTCTCTGAGAGCCTGACCCTTTGAACCTTGTGAGATGGCAAGGAGTCTCCTGAGAACCTGACCCTCTGCACCTCGCGTGAGATGGTAGGGATCTTGGTCTCTGAGAGCCTGACCCTTTGTAGCAAAGCTCATGGTGTCTCCCCTCTAAAGCTAAAAGGACCAGGCATCCATGTCTGGCTCCCACAGGCCACATGACAGAGTTTGTGAGTCTTAAGCAACTTTCAGGACAAGCAGCAGGGCGAGCAGAGGGCTGAATCCAGGCTGTCAGCTCAGGGCTGGGTCTCCAGCTGCAGACATGCCACCAGTCAGTTTAGCAAGTTGATATCTGCTCGTCATAAGGTGGCATCATTCGTGAGGCTGTGTTGAGGGGCTCTGAAGCTCTCTGTCCAAAACTTCCCACAGAGGAGCACAGGAACGTTCCTGAGATGCCCACCCTAAGACACGCTTTTGAACCAGGTTCCCGAAGACTCCTAGAGATCTCATATGCTGTCTGGAAGGGATACCCACCCACCAGTGACCACCTGTTCACACCCGAGCTTGAATCACTTCATAACTGAGCATGGGGCTGGGTCCAGGACAGGTGGCAGCTGGATTTGGGGGTGGGGATCGGTGTCAGGAACTCAGCCCTGGGGGCCTGGGTGGGGTGCTTCAGGGGCTCTCTGACACCCTGTGCCTGCTTCAGAGAGCGAAGGCTGCCATCCTAACAGAGCCTCCATGAGACCAGGGTCCGCATGGTGTGCTGGCACAGGGGAGAGCTATCGGAGAAGGCCTTAAAGCATGGCCGCATGTTCGGAAAGGCTTGTCTTCTAAGAGGAGGCTCTTGATGGGCCAGAAGGAGCGCATGATGTGAAGATTCCAGAGACATTTTATTTTCCTTTCTTTCTTTTTTTTTAAGTTGGGGTCTCATTCTGTCATCCAACCCGGATGCAGCGGCATGATCACGTCTCATCGCAGCCTTCCAAGTCACTGAAACTACAGGTACCACCACCTCCAGCTAATTTTTTGTAGAGACAAGGTCTCACTATGTTGCTGGTCTCCACCTCTTGGCATCAAGCAATCCTCCTGCCTCAGCCTCCTGAAGTGCTAGGATTACAGGCATGAGCCAGCATGCTCAGCCACCAGAGACATTTCCCAACAGCCAGTGCAGAGCCCAGGGCTGGGATGAGTTTAGTGAGTTCAGTGGAAAGGTGGGGGGAGTGGTAGGAAAGAGGTGAGGAGGGTGACTGGGGTCAGGTCACAGCCGCCTTGGAGGCTTTAGAGAAGAGTCTGGGTGTTACCATGAGTCTAAGAGGAGGTGCACACCAGAGGGTTTATGGGGAGGAGCAGTGTGGTTTAATTTGCGGTCATGAAGGACCCCTGGGAAATGAGGGAGAGGCACAGACTATAAGAAGGGCGGGAGGCAGGAAGAAGGTGTTGAGAGTGAGTGGCATGTTCTGGGAGTCAGGGCAGGCTAAGGAGGTCCAGGAGGCAGAGGTCAGTGGACTCTCTTATGCTGATTCAGACCTTCCCCGCCTGGCCTGGCACCTAGGACCCTGCTCCTCCAAAGTTGAGCCATGGGCCTGCATTCCTGTCCCTCCTCAGAGCTCACACTTTACAAACATTTATCACTGCTTCCATTGGTCAGATACTTGGGGTTTTACACTCATGGCATCACTTAAACTTCACTAAGCTGCTGTCCAACATGAGTGAGGTCAGCAGTGCCCAATAGCTCTGGGGGCGCCAGGCCTGGAGGACGGCTTCGGGAGGGTCTGCCATGGTCAGCATCCTCTTCATGTTGGCCCTCGGGGGCTGAGCCTCCTGGGAGAGATAGCCATGGTCTCTGAGGGCATGGTGGAATCCTGGGGTTGGATGGAGGGTGGGGGCGTCCCACTCCAGAAGTGCACCTGTCAACAGCATAGCTGAGAATGAGCAGGTGACTCTGTGACATTCTGGCAGCCGTCCAGAGACTCCATCAGGCTGGAAGTCCATGTTCCATGGAGAATCCCATGAGCACAGCACCCCTTGGAAGCCCCAAGCCCTGGAAGGCAGCAGTGGCCCCAGAGGAATGGTTTCTGTCTGTGGATAGGACTCGGACGTCTTCCACACAGCATGTGCAGTGCAGGGCAGCGGGCAAGAGAGCCAGGCCGGGCACTGTCAGGGCCTACCTCGCCAGGGCCAGGACAGTGGGCCCAGGGGTTCATTCCCTCCCCTCATCCGCTGGGTCACTGCCCAGTTGACAGCTGTTTCCTGTTGTTTTTTGTGGAAGCATAAATCTGGATGCGTTTTTCTCTGAATGAGATTTTCAGATTTGTATCAATGAGACACAAACTGAGTTGATCATTGACCTCCTCCATTCTGTAAATATCACTGGGACTCAATGTGAGAAAATCTTGTGCATGCAATGCAGGCTGATGACAACAGCAAACACGAATAAGCGCTGACTGTTTACCAGAGAGCATGCCAAGCAGCGTCCATGCCTTTTCCCATTCAGTCCTTTCAAACACTCATGGGAGCACATCACTGTTGTTCAAACATCCACTCAGTCAACAAACTGATCACCGGTAATGCAGCCAGCATTATTCAGGTCTGGGCACCCAATGTTAAGCAGGGTGGCAGGACAACTGTCCCCATACTGGTGGGGGACATTTGGGGACACCGGGTCTTAGAGAGACCAGGTCAGCTGCCACCATGCTGGTGGGGGGACAGATGAGGATGCTGAGGCTTACAGAGACCAGATCACCTGCCCCTATGCTGGTGTAGGGGCAGACGGGGACACTGGGGCTTAGAGAGACCAGGCCACCTGCCCTCATGCTGATGGGGAGACAGATGGGGACACTTAGAGAGACCAAGTCAGCTGTCTACATGCTGGTGGGGGGACAGACAGGGACACCGGTGCTTAGAGAGACAGGTCACCTGCCCCCATGCTAGTGGGGAGACAAACAGGGACATTGGAGCTTAGAGAGACCAGGTCGCAAACCCTCATGCAGGTGAGGGAACAGACAGGGACACTGGGGCTTAGAGAGACCAGGCCACCTACCCTCATGCTGGCGGGGAGACAGATGGGGACACTGGGCCTTAGAGAGACCAAGTCACCTGTCCCCATGCTGGTGGGGGAACAGAAAGAGACCCTGGTACTTAGAGAGACCGGGTCACCTGCCCCAACACTGGAAGGGGGGCAAACAGGGGCACTGAGGCTTAGAGAGACCAGGTCACCTATCCCCATGCTGGTGGGGGACAAACAGAGACACCAGGGTTTAGAGAGACCAGGTCACCTACTCCCATGCTGGTGGGGGGACAGACAGGGACACTGGGGCTTAGAGAGATCAAGTCACTTACCCCCTTGCTGGTGGGGGCACAGATGGGGTCACTGGAGCTTAAGAGACAAGTCACCTGTCCCATGCTGGTGGGGGGACACACAGAGACACTGGGGCTTAGAAAGACCAGATCACCTTCCCCCATACTGGTGGGAGTGTAGATGGTGAAACTGGGGCTTAGAGAAACCAGGTCACCTGCCCCCATTTTGGTGGGGGGACAACAAGGATGTTGAGGCTTAGAGAGACCAGGTCACCTGCCCACATGCTGATGTGTGGGTGCAGCCAGGGACACTGGGACTTAGAGAGACCAGGTCACCTGTTTCCATGCTGGTGGGGGGACAGATAGGGACACTAGGGTTTAGAGAGGCCAGATCACCTACTCCTATGCAGGTAGTGGGACAGAGAGGGACACTGGGGCTTAGAGAGACAGGCCACCTACCCCCATTCTGGTGGTGGGCAGACGGGGACACTGGGGCTTAGAGATACCAGATCACCTGCCTTTATGCTGGTGGGAGGACAGACGGGGACACTGGGCATTAGAGAGTCCAGATCACCTGCCAATGTCATGAAGGGAGGATTTTAACCCAGGCTGCTGATGGGGCACAGGCCAGCCTGTCCCCACTTTGGCCTCACCCTGGAATCCTTACAAACTACACATGCCCCTGCCTCCAAGGATCAACGTGTGGCCTGGACATTGGGAACCAGTTGTCTTACACATGGTAAGCTCAGTTTTGGTATTGTTAATAAATGACAGCAAACTAACAAACACATTTTCTCCAGTTGACAACTTCTAGCCGATATCAATAACTTTGGCTACTGGCCAGACATGGTGGCTCCCACCTGTTATCCCCTGATGTAACTCAAGTTTTGAACCTTCTCTTTAGAGCATTAGACTATTTTACAGATGAGACAACTGACGGCTGGAAGTTAGAGGACTGATGGCGTCTTACGGTCCGCCAGCAGCAGTTGCACTTGGGATCAGGCAGCCTGGGCAGGGCTCACTCCCCGCCCACTTGCTTCTTTTCCACACAATTCCGCTCAGGGCCCAGGTCTCTCACCACCCAGGGGTGCTGGGACACAAGGGTGATCACTCCAAATTGCCCCAGGCAGTCAGACACGAGGCTCCTCGCTCAAGCCAAAGTGGGCAGGCAGGAAATGGAGAGTGAACAGAGAGACCAAGGAACCCCCAGGGGGCTCATTTGCAGGGTGACACATCTGGGCTGCCAGACTCCTTGTCACTCCCAGTTGCAAGAACAACACACTTCACCAGGGTGCGGTGTGGCCCCTGTGGCCAGTTGAGACCTGTGGGCAGTGGATCCTGTGTCTTTAACACTTTGGAACCCAGGCTTCTTCCCCAGGGAGGAAAGGACAATGCAGAGAGGACCTCGAGCTGTCCAAGATGACGGTGGCATCTCTCCTGAAAAGAGGACTGTGTCAGGAGAGAGCTGCTGTGTCACCCAGGAGGCCGACCAGCGTATCAGAGGGCGTGGGCATGATGCTTATGCTCTGCTACCCACCAGGAGCCCAGAGAAGGCAATGCCCAAGCACCAGCTGTGCTCGAAAGGCCTTCCATGTGGGACTGGCTGCTCCTGGGTCCAGGACCTGGGAAAGCGGGGAGCGGGTAGGCCTGGGCCTCTGGGCCCAGAGTGGTGCATCTCAGCTTGGGCACACGCACCTCCAAATCTTGCTACCATGCAGGTCCTGACTCCGGAAGCTTCCAGTGGGCCATGGAGCTCTGAGTTCCAACAAACCAACAGGTGTTCTGGTATTCTGGTCAAAGAGTTGCATGTCGGGCAGCACAGTTTTCCAGGATGCCTCAGAGCACATGTTCTAGAGTCTGCCCTGGAGGGAGCCAGGCATATGGCCGGCAGGCTGGTGTCAAGTCCTGGGTCTGGGTCTGCAGAAGAGGCAGGAGGAGACTAGAAGGATGCCAGGGAGGGGTTCGAGTGGGCTGTTGCTCTTCACAGTGTTAAAATGGGGCCAAATCAGAATAAGTCGGACTGAGGTAGAGGGAGACGTCCCTGGAAGAGATGACTGAGTCGGGAAGGGAGCCCATTATCCTAGGGAGAAGGCTTACACTGTGAGACCTGAAGATCAGGCAGGCAGAAGGGAATTTTCTTTGAAAGGGAGAAATGACCAGGCGGGGCGGTCTCATGCCTGTGAATTCCAGCACTTTGGGAGGCCAAGGTGAGAGAGTTGCTTGAGACCAGGATTTCGAGACCATCCTGGGCAACCTAGTGAAACCTTATCTCTACAATAAAATTAAAAAAAATTAACTAGGTGTGGTGGTGTGTGCCTGTAGTCCCAGCTACTCGAGAGACTGAGTTGGGAGGATTGCCTAGGCCCAGAAACTCGAGGATAGGGTGAGTCGGGATCATGCCACAGCACTGCAGTCTGTGCGACAGAGTGAAACTCTGACATAAATAAATAAACAAATTAAAAGACAGGGACAGGGAGAAATAAGCAAGGGTGGGAAGAGTTGATGTAGACAAGTGGGGTGGGGGAGGACAATCACACAGGACAGCTGAGCAGGAGATGGCAGCCAGGCCTCTTCCCTTCCTGACGGGAGGAACGCCAAGGAGAGGCATTTATTCTGCTGCTGGCTCAGGCTGGGGGTGGGTCTGGGGAAGGAAAGAAACTTAGCTAGAGTTTGGATCATTCACATCAGCAGGTACTGGGGGGAGGGGAAGCGGGTGGAGAACTAAAAAACCCCCAGAATTACCTTTTGGAAAGCCTCTACTACCTTTGTAGTAGAGGCTGCCTTGCTAGGCAGATGTCCTAGGAACCCATTGGGATTCATGTACCAGCTAGCGTTACTGTGTTCAGATTCAGTTAATTTTTTTTGGAGATTTTTTTCAACGTGCTTTCCCATTTCATGATGGGTGAGTTACAAGCACACCCGCCCATATCACTGAGTAGTTCAGCAGTTTCTGACCAAAAATGGTATCGCCCCCATGTCCCACCCTCCCTATTTACCTGGTCTTTCCCTGAATGACTTTTTTGTTTTCTTGGATGGAAAGAGTCCTCAAAGGGAAACGTTCTGCCTTTGTGGAAGAGGTGAAGCAAAAAATGGCAGAAGCACTGAAAAAGAATCAACGTTGATGAGTTAAAAAACTGTTTTGAGTAGTGGAAAGAGCATCCCGATAGGTGTGGCATCCAATGAAGAGGACTTTGAAGGTGACTGAAGCTTAAACATGTAGGAATAGGCACACCCTTTTTTGTAAATAAGTCCCAGGGTTTTTTTTTGGTCCCCCGCTGGCATTTCATCTACATTGATCAGTGTGGCCAGCAACTCAGCAAGTCACTTATGAGGCACAGGATGGGAATTGGCAGGCTTGTGCCTGAGCTTGTCATAAGTCATCCAGGAGGCATCTCTACGTCAGATCCGGGTCACATGGGGAAGGGGTGTTTTTGCAGTAAACCCTTCCCAGGAATGAGATAGGTGGAGGATTTCTTTCCTGTCCCTGTTTTCCAGGACCACAGGCTCAGGTAAAGTTTAGCACTGGCACTGCCAGGTGTAGGGGCATCCTCTTTATATTAAGTTTTATTTTTTTGAGTTAGGATCTCACTTGTCACCCAGGTTGGAGTGCAGTGGCATGATCACAGCTCACTGTAGCCTTGACCTCCTGGGCTCAGGGGATCCTTCTTCCACAGCCTCCCGAGTAGCCTGCACTACTATGCCCAGCTAATTTTAAACTTTGTTTATAGAGAAGAGGTCTTGCTATTTTGTCTAGGCTGGTCTCAAACTCCTGGGCTTAAGTGATCCTCCCACCTCAGGCTTCCAAAGTGCTAGAATTATAGGCATGAGACACGATGCCCGGCAGCATCCTCTTTATAATTTGTCATTCCTGCTGATGTAGAGTTTTCAAAAATCCCCAAACAAGACTCATACAAATATAGCATGAACACAGTCAGGTATTTTATTTAGCTTATTAGTAAGGAAAGAAGATGGTAAAGTTTATTCAAAGAGAAGTTGAGGAGCAGGGTTTCAGTCTGCCAGAAGAGGCCTCCTGAGATAAGTTTGCTCACTTAGAGACAATGCAGGCTGGTTAATGTCCTAAGGGCAATACATCTGTAATATTTGAAATTATTTCCCTATAAGACAGAAATGATATGCATCTCTCCTAGACAGGGCCTCTCGAATATCATGTCATTTCACAGTATCTAGCTTCAAATAATAGAAATGGCAGGTCCCTAGATAATTAAGCAGGTGTATTCCCCTAGATAATTAAATAACCTTGGGTGGTCTTAAACAGTGCCCCACTATGGTAATAAAAGATCATGCCATCCACTTTTTGGCCTTATTTCCACATTTTAAATACTTTTTCTTGACATCCTTATGAATTTACATAGGGCCTGCATGTGAGCTGCCTTGCTCAAAGTGTATCCAACCCACAACCTTATTCCTGGCAAACATTTCAATCAGCGAGAACAGAACCTTGAGAACGGTCTTTTTATAACCACGGGCAGGAGAGCGGTAATAATGTTATTTTGTTGTTTGGTGCCCCTGGATTTTCCACAAGGACCATTTGGGAAACTTTAAACTATTAAAGGGGACAAAAAGCCTTCTAGTAACATCACCCCACAGGCCAAAAACAGTTTAGTAAGTTTCAAAACAAAAATATTTTCCTGACGGCAGGACAATGCGGGCTCCAGGCAGCCCAGCAAGTCCAGGCTCCGCTGCGCAGAGCTGCCAGACGCTATTCTTAGTTCCCCTGACCCCGCGCCCAGAGGAGGCCACGTTTCCTAAAACCATCAAAACCCACTTCAATTCGCCTGTGAGTAGAAACTTGTTGTGAGCCAGCTACAGCTCACATCCAATGTTTGCCTCCAATCTCTGTTAATTCAGTTGAACATCACGTAGCAGGAGGAATCCAGCGACTCTGCTAACAAAAATAAGCTGACTTATCAGGTTTTAACAAGCATAGTGAAAAACAGGAATTGTTTGGTAATCTTTCCAACTTGAATGTGAACAACACAGTGTTTGTTCCCTGCAAACCCTTGGTGTTCTAAACTACCGAATGGCCTGTGATATTTATAGAGAAGATGTTTTTTGGAAAGTGGTGCCAGAAAAAGCTGCCCCCGGGGCGAGACTAGGTCTCGGCCCTCTCTGGGGAAGGAGGGTGCGCACATGGGATCAGGTGACCCAAGGAAGACCCAAGGGAGACCAGCAGGCAAAGAAGAGCACAGGCGTCCGTTTGCAGAGGCAACTGTCGCAGCTAGTGAAGGCTGGAGGTGAGGATGCTCTGAGTGGCACGTCCGACTTGTCTGTCCTCACCGGTGCATGAATGTCTTCACGGCCCTCATCACTACCCATTGCTCAATATATTTTGCTTTCTGTTTGCTTGTTCTCTGTCCCTGCTTTTCCCACCCCTCCCCCAATTGGAGTGTAACCTCCATGAAGGCAGGCACTTTTCATTGTTTAATTCTTGTTGGTAGATCCATGCTTGATGCCTAGTAGGCACACGATATGTATTTGTTGAAGAAGACTGGGCTAGTAGAACCCTACCTAGTGGGCCCTCAATGCGCATTTGTTGAATAAGAGGAAAAATGCACAGGCAGAACAGTGCCTGACACATAGTAGGCGAAGAAAACTGGGCAGGTAGAGCCATGCCTAATGCATAGTAAGTACACAATGTCTGTTTGTTGAAGAAGAAGAAGAATGGGTGGATAGAATCACATCTGAAGCATAGTAGGCATGCAATGTGTGTTTGCTGAAGAAGGATGGGTGAGTGAAGCCAGGTCCCAGGAGTGGGCACTCCGAGTGGGAAGGAGCCAGGGAAACCTCCGATGTCAGATGTCAGGGAATGAGCTGAACCCCGGGGAGGTATGGGCCCTGGGGCCTGCGCCAAGGTCTGGTTATCCCTTCAAGGAGCTGCCTTTCTTGAAGAAGGAAACTGTTTATACGCTGGGCCCCGCAGCCCGCAGCCCTTCCCACACTGCCTGAGTCTCGTCGCATTCTGCGGATCTGCTGTGCCTGGGAGACACCCTCACCCCACCATCTCCTACCCCAGGCAGCTGGGTCACGCCTGCCCTTGCCTGAGGTAGCCTCTCCCTTGTCGCCCGCCTCAGAGGAACTCATTTTCAGCCTTCAAAGCCCAGCTGGAGTAACCCTTCTGACACCTCCTGAGCAACTGAGCAGCTGGCACACTTCGTGCGGCGTCTGAGTCTCTGTTCCCACACTCTGGAGGATCACGACTCCACAGCAGCTGCCCATGAGTGCCCGTGTCTCCTGCTGCGCTCCTGCCCTGTCTAGGTCCTGGATGCGAGGTCTCAGTTTGTTCTCAGGACCCCCAGGATGTACGTGACGCATCCCCAGCCACAGATGGAAAAAACAAGCCCAGGGAGATGGAGGAACTTGCCCATGGTGGGGACACGGCGTGGGTGGGGCTGTGGGTGGCTCCAAGTGGCACAGTAGCGTGGGAGGTGTGGCTGACCCCGACCGTGCCGGCGAAGAGCCCCATAGCCTAAGCCACCTCTCTGGTCTCCCCACCTGCTGGGAGGGTGGCTTTGAGAGCCACCCCCACTCCAGGGCCCCCACCCCTTCTGTGAGATGCTGACTCCCTTGGGGTCCCAGTTCTCTGGCAGACCTTGGAGGGTCCACACACACGCCCAGGAGCCAGCCCCATCCACTGTGTCTCTGCTTCCTGTCACATCCCTGCGGGGTCCTGTCCCGAGGCTGCTCCAGGACGCTGTGGCGAGTTGGGTTGGATCCGGCTGTAATACCTCGGCACTCCACCAGGTGTCAGGCTCTCTCCTTCCTGGCTGCTCCTGACATCCGCCTGCATCTACAAGAGGGAGAGAGCCTGTCCCGCTGCAGGACCTCTGCTGTGTGGCACCCTGGGGGTCGAGTCCCCAACAAGTGTTAGCCAACCCTAACGATCTAGCCTAAAGCAGCTTCTTCCATTTTGTCTCCTTGCTGTTGACTTTCAAGTTGGCGGGGTTGCGCGGGCTCTCCCAGGGTGAATGCTGTGCTGAGCTGAGAGCACTTTCCCTGTGGTGGCTGAGGCTGGGTCACTGGATGTGCTCACAGGCCCAGACGTCCCGCCCCTGGGAAGGACAGTACCCTGCCTCCCAACAGTGTGCCCCACTGCCCGGCCATACACCACCCCAGTGTTCCCAGATGTATGCCACCCCAGCTTGACACATGCAGAAGGTGCCACACTCCCTGCATGGGTTTTGGGCGGGTCCCTGCATGGGTTGGCTGCACTGGCCCCCAGACTCCACAGTCTCAAGTGGTATTCTTCCCAGCGACCTGGTACATTATATAGCACTGTCCTTTGCACACGTTTGTTGAGAGAAAAAGTGTAAAAGAAGGCACAGATGTCTGAACCATCTTTATTTATCTGTAAGTTATAGAGTTTTGCGCTTCACCCAGACTGGGGCATAGTGGCCATCAAAGCTCATCACAGCCTTGAATTCGTGGGCTCAAGCGATCCTCCTGCCTTGGCCTCCTGAGTAGTTGGGACTACAAGTATGCACCACCATGCCTGGCTAATTAAATTTTCTTTTTTCTTTTGTAGAGCTGGAGTCTTGTTATATGACTCAGGTTTTAAGACAGGGCTAAAAACACCAGCGATGGAACTGTCAGAAGCTATGTCCCATAGTTTGAGAATCGGCCTATTTGGGATTGCCAAGTGGTTAATCAGGGTGTCAGTAATCTGGTTCCTAGGAACAGTTGTCCTACTTTCCCAGCATCTTACTCTCACTAAGCGTTCTGTGTCGTGGTTTCTTGACTCTTGTGACTCATTGGTGACATTTGCATTATCTCACTGTAGGGATAGGAGTTCCCCATGTTGCACTCACCAGTGTCCTGCCGTGCTCAGATGTAAGAGCACTGTGCCGAGCATGGGAGCTCTGGGTTCTGACCCCAGCTGGCACTGAGCATGGGACCTCTGGTTCTGATCTCAGCTGGTGCTGAGCATGTGAGTTCTGGGTTCTGATCCTGGCTGGCATTGAGCACAAGAGCTCTGGGTTTGGATCCTGGCTGGTGCTGAGCATGCTGCCTGACACTGGTCAGTCTCCTGGGAGTTTTCCTTCTTCATCTGAGAATTACAGAGGTTACATCCAGTCCGAAAGTTTCCAGATGATGCCTTCTCCATGTATGAAGGAAGCTGCTTGGGTTGAAGTTGGAGGAGGGGCTTGGGGTCCTGGGTCTTTCCCCATCTATATTCCCATAGTCTGTAGAGTCTCCGGGCCCTGCTACCGCCTTCAGAATTCCGTGGATATTCTGATCCCAGGCTTTTGTTTGTGTCCACATTCTGTGGCATTTTGTTTCTCTGTAAAAGCAAAATGTTTGGATTCAGGTGCATCCAGGCTTGGCTGACGTCGGTGATCCAGCCCCAGGGCTACAGGGATGGATGGACAGCCATCTCCTGCCAGTGAACAGCTTTCGCCTCTTCATCTGGCAGAGGCCGTTTCTCCATGAAACTGAGAGAGTGGTTGGATGTGGGTGGCTGGCTAGTCTCCTCTGCTGAGCACGGGTTGCCTCTGCCTGGCTGTGGGGGATATGTTTTCCTGCAGCGGCAACTCACATGAGGCTTCCCTCCCATGCAGCAAACACGCCCTGTGGACACCAAGCAGAGACAGAGTCCCCGGGAGGAAGTCCTGTCACACCTTTGGCTGCACATTTCTCTTGAGATGCGACCAGGGAAGAAATGACCTTACCAAAATCCCTTCCTTTCCTCAGGGAGGACTGTTCTTATTTCTTATGTGAAGGCTCATGGGTAGAGACCTTCTTCCAGGCAAGATGGAGCAACAAGGTTGTTAGGACAGCGGGCCTCAGACAATAGAGGGCTGTACTCACTGAAAGACAGGAAAGAAGTGAGACTAGACACATGACTGCCTGGCTCACTGTCTCAAGAGTTTCTAGGCCACGGTGCAGGGAGGGTGAACCCTGTCAGGGCCTGGTGGACCTCCTGAATTGAAGAGATGAAGCTGAGCATCCAGGGAGAACAAGGCAGTTGGAGTTGACAGGACAGAGAACCAGAGAGGGGAAACATACAGAGAGGAAAGGAGGAGAGAACTCGGAGATGGGCAGATGGTACCTCTCAAATGTTCAGCGAGTTTCTTATGGGTTCATGTATGGGGGAAAATTGCTGAAGGTTGGGGAAGGAACTATTGGAAAGGAGTAGATTGGACAGTGCTGCCTGCTTCTCCAGGGCTGGGAAGAGCGCCCGTTCTCACCGTCACATGGAACTTTCCCCTAAGGTTCATTTGTATAACTTCTTTGGAGAAACATTTGTTCCTGTCCTTTGCCAAATTTTTAATCAGGTTGTTTTTGTTGTTGTTGTCCAGTTGTAGGAATTATTTACATACTCTGAATATTGATCTCATATTGGATATATGGATTTGCAAATATCTTCTCCCATTCTGTGAGTTGCTTTCACTCTGTTGACAGTGTCCTTTGATGTGTGAAAGTTTTAAATTTTGATGTAGTCCAAGTTATCTATTTTATTTTTGTCATCCGTGCTTTTGCTGTTAGATCCAAAAAATTATTTGCCAAATTCAATTATGTGCAACTTTTTCCTATGTTTTCTTCTAAGTGTTTTATGGTCTTGGTAATTACATTTAGGTCTGTGATTCATTTTGATTTTTGTATATTTTGAAGCTAAGGGTCCAGCTTTATGGGTCCCACCACCATATGTTGAAAACACTGTCCTTACACCGTTGAATGGCCTTGGCATCATTTTTGCAAATTATTTGACCATGGATGTGAAAGTCAATACTAAACTCTATGTCCTATTCTATTAGTCTATATTCCTGTCCTTATTCCAGTACACTTTTTGATTGCTATAGCTTTGTAGTATGTTTTGAAATCAGGAAGTAAAAGACTTTCAACTTTGTGCCTCTTTTTCATGATTAATCTGGCTATTTGGAATCCTTTGACATTCATATAAATTTTAGGTAGATTTTTGTATTTGGGCAACAATGAAGTCATAGGATTTTTGGTAGGGGTTGTATTAGATCTGTGACTCATTTTGGGTAATATTGACATCTTTACAATATTAAGTTTTCCAGTTCATGAACACATAATGTTTTCCATTTATTTATATCTTTAATTTCTTTCAGCATTTTTTTTTAGTTTTCAGTATACTTCCTTATTTCAGTTTACTCCTAAGTATTTTATTCTTTTTGATACTATTATAAATGGAATGTTTTAAAATTTCCTTCTCAAATTATTCGTTGTTAATGCATAGAAATTCAATTGATTTTTGCATGTTGATTTTGTCTCCTGCAACTTTGCTGAATTCATTTTTTAGTTTTAGCAAAAAATCTTTATTTATAGCTGTAACACTTACATTAAAAAAGAAGATCTCAAACCAACAACTTCAGGAACTAGAAACACTTTAAGGACTAGTGTGTGTGTGTGTGTGTGTGTGTGTGTGTGTGTGTGTGTGTGTGTGAGATCTACAGGGTTTCCTACATACAAGATTATGTCATCTGTGAGTAGAGATCATTTTCCTTCCTTCTTGCTAATTTGGATGACTTTTATTTCCTTTTCTTGTCCAATTGCTCTGGCTGAGACTTCCCATACTATATTGAATAAAAATGGTGAAAGTAGGCATCTTAGTCTTCTATCTAATCATCTAATCTTTGGGGAAAATATTTTAGTCTTTTGCCACTGAATATGATGTTAGCTGTGGGTTTTTAATGCATGGCATTTTTGCTATGTTGTGAAGTTTCCTTCTAATTCTTGCAGGCTTAGTGCTTTCATCATGAAAAAATGTTGAATTTTGCCAAATACTTTTTTGGTATCAATTGAGATTATAGTGCTTCCCCTCGCCCCTTTTATCCCGTTAATGTTGATTTCTTTTTTTTTTTGAGTTGGAGTCCCACCCTGTCACCCAGACTGGAGTGCAGTGGCACACTCACGGCCACCCCAGTGTCGACCCGCTGGACTCTGGCAATTTTTTCTACAGGTGCACACTACCATGCCCGGTAATTTTTTTTAATTGTAAAGAAGAGGCCTCACCAAGTAACACAGGCTGATCTGGAACCTGAGGGCTTAGACAATCCACTCGCCTCGGGCTCCCAAAGTGCTGGGATTACAGGCTGAGGCACTGAACCTGGCCAATGTTGATTTTTTTGTACGTTGAACCATTGTTGCATTTCCAGAGTAAATAGCATTTGGTCATGGTGTACAATCGTTTTAATATGCTATCGACTCCAGTTTAATATTTTGTTGAGGATTTGTGCATTCATATTTATAAGGGATATTGATCTGTATGTAGTTTTCTTGTCTTGTAGTGTCTTCACCTGATTTTAGTATCAGGAATATACTAGCCTTATACAATGAATTAGGAGGTGTTTACTCTTCAACTTTTTGGAAGAGTTTGAGAATTGGTGTCAGATTTTTGGGGGGTTGTTGTTCATTGTTTGGTATAATTCCCCAGTGAAGCCATGTGACCTTGGGCTTTTCTTTTTGGGGCGTCTTTATTATTATTTCACTCTCCTTGCTACTTATAGGTCTATTCACATTTTCTGTATCTTCATGATTCTGTCTTGGTAAGTTGTCTATTTCTAGGAATTTGTTCATTTTGTCTAGGTTATTCAGTGTGTTGGCATTCAATTATTTATAATACCTTTTTGTAATATTTTTTGTTTCTGCATAATCAGAAGTTTCCTCTTTCTTTTCTGATTTTAGTTATTTGAGCCTTTTTTCATTTTTTTCTCAGTCAACACAGCTAAAGGTTTATCAATGCTGCTGATCTTTTTAAAGAACCAACTATTGATTTCATTAATTTTTCCCCATTTTTTTTCTACTTTACTTATCTCTAATCTAATTTTTATTATTTCCCTTCAGTGGTTAACTTTGAATTTAGCTTGTTTTATTTTTCTAGTTTCTTGAGATGTAAAGTTAGGTTGCTGATTTCAGATCTTTTTAAAATGTAAATGTTTACAACTATATATATCCCTCTTAACATTGGCTTCATTGCAACCTATAAGTTATGGTATGCTGTATTTTCTTTTTTATTTATCTGGTTTCTTCTTGGAACCAATGGTCATTTACAGACCTATTGTTTAATTTCATATATCGTGAATCGTATGGTTTTCCTTCTGCTGTTGGTTTCTAGATTCATTCAATTGTGACTGGAAAATATACTTTTTTGTGATTTTAATATTTTAAAATTTATCGAGACTTGTTTTGTGGCCTAACATAATCCTGAAGAATGTTCCACATGCTACCTGAGAAAAATGTATTTTGCTCTCTTGTTGGGTGGAGGAAGGTTTTTTTTAAAATGCTTATTAGGTTCAACTTATATATGTTGTTGTTCAAGTCCTCTCCTTATTAATCTTCTGTCTGGTTGTCCTATCCATTATTGAAAGCGAAATATCCACAGTTATTGTAGAGTTGTCTTTTTCTTTCTTCAATTCTGTCAATGTTTGCTTCATATATTTAGTAGCTCTGATGTTTTATACATTTGTGTTCTAAAGTTTTGCATCTTCCTGATGATTTTTAATTATTATATAATATACTTTGTTCCTTATAACAGTTTTGACTTATAGTACATTTTGTCCGATATTAGTAGAGTCACCCCTGCTTTCTTTTGGTTATTATTTGCATGGAATTTTTTTTTTCCATATTTTCACTTCAACATACATATTTTCTTAAATCTACAATGAATCTCTTACAGGCAGCACATGTAGTTGCTCTTCAGTATCTTTAGGGGATTGATTCCAGGACTCTTGTAATACCAATGTTCATGGATGTTCAAGTTCCTTTTATAAAATAGTGTAGTACAATTGACCCTCTGTATCTGTGGGTTCCATATCAATGGATTCAACCAACTGCAGATAAAAAATTTGGCCCTCCATACCCGTGGATTCTGCATAAGGAAACTGCAGATATGGGTGGTAAGCTGTTGTTGGATAGACTTTTAAAAAATCCATTCTGACAATCTGTGTCTTTTGATTGTGGAGTTTAATATATTTTAAAGTAACTGTTGATTTGAGAGGACTTACTTTTGCCATTTTTTCTTATTTTCCTGTATGTCTTATAGTTTTATTGTTGCTCAGTACTTCATGACTGCTTTTCTTTGTGTTTTGTTGATTTCCTTGTAGTGACACATATTAATCCTTTTGCAAATCCTTTTGTACATATTCTGTAGATATTTTCTTGTGGTTATCATGAGGGTTACATATAACATTTTAAAGTTATAACAGTAAATTTTAAACTGATAACCAGCCTAACTTCAACCACATACAAAAAGTGTATTTCTTTATAACTTCCTAGGGTCTGAATGTTTGTTTTTCCCCATCCACCATTTATATGTTGGAATTCTAACTCCCAAAGTAATAGTATTAGGAAATGGGGCCTATGGGAGGTGATTAGGTCATGAGGACAGAGCCCTCTAGATTGGGATTAGTGCCCATATAAAAGAGCTAGCTAGCCCCTTCTACCTTGTAAAGGCATAACAAGAAAAACACCATCTATGAATCAGAAAGCAGGCCCTCCCCAGATTCCAAGTTGCCATTGCCTTGATCTTGGAATTTTTTACCTCCAGACTAGGAGAAATAAATGTCTTTTGTTTGTAAGTCACCCAGTTTATGATATTTTGTTATAGCATTCCAAATGGACAGAGACACAGTTCCACCCCCATACCTCCCAACTGTGTGATTGAAATTACATCTTTATATATTCTGTAATCCATTAACATAGATTTTTATATGTGTGTATATACATATATATATTTCCTTTAGTCTCTTAAATTCTGTGAAATAATAAAAAGTAGAGTTACAAGCCAAAATTACAATAAAATATATATATATTTTTTGTTCATGTATTTACTTTTGCAAGAAAGATTTATATTTTGGTATGACTTTAAGTTGCTGTCTGGTGTGCTTTCATTTCAATTTGAAGACTCTTTTTGTCATTTCTTGTAGAGCAGTTCTACTGGTAATAAACTCCCTTAGCTTTTGTTTACCTGGGATGTCTTAATTTCTCCCTCATTTTTAAATAAAAATTTGACAGATATAAAATTCTTAGGTGACTTTTTTACTTTCAGCACTTTAAGTATATCATCCCACTGCCTTTTGACCTGCAAGATTTCTGCTGAGAAATACACTGATAGTCTTATCAAGAATTCCTTGTATTTACTGAGTTACTTTTCTCTTGCTGCTTTTCAGATTCTTTATTTTTTGTTTTCAACAGTTTGATTGTGGCACATATTTACATGAGTCTTTTTTAGTTTATCCTACCTGGAGTTCATCAAGATTTCTGGATTTGTAGATCTATGTCTTTCCTCAGATTTGGGAACTTATTGGCCACTAGTTTCTCAAGTAATCTCTCTTTTCTGTTCTCTTTCTCTTCTTCTTCTGGAATCCTATATTGTGCATATTTGTCTACTTGATGGTGTCCCATAAGTTCCTTTGGATCTGTTCACTTTTCTTTATTCTTTCTTCTTTTCAGACTCAATAATTTCAAATAACCTGTTTTCAGGTTTGATGATTTTTTCTCTTTTTCTTTTTTGAGTCTGCTATTGTAGTTTTCTGGTAAAAAAAATTTTCACTTCAGTTTTTGTCTTTTTTTTTTTTTTTTTTTTGAGTTGGAGTCTCACTCTGTCGCCCAGACTGGAGTGCAGTGGCAGCTCCGGGCCACCACAGCCTTGACCTGCTGGGCTCCGGGGATCCTTCCACCTCAGCCTTCCACGTAGCTGGAACTACTGGCGCGTGCTACCATGCCTGGCTAATTTTTTGATTTATTGTAGAGATGAGGTCTCGCCTGCCCAAGCGGGTCTCGAACCCGCAGGCTTGGGTAATCCACTCACCTCAGCCTCCCAAAGGTGCGGGATCACAGGCTGAGCCACCAAGCCTGGCAGTTTTTGTATTTTTTAGCTTCAGAAATTTTATTTGTTTTTAAAAACATTTTTATCTTTGTTGATATTTTCATTTTATTCATGCATAATTTTTCTGATTTTCATTAGTTCTTTGTCCCTATTTTTCTTTAGCTCATTTAACATACGTAATGCCATTGTTTCAGTGTCTTTGTCCCATAAGTATAATACCTGTGTTTCTTCAGTGATGAGGTCTAGAAATTATTTTGTTTCCTTGAATGAGATGTTTTCCTATTTCTTTGTATGCCTTGTCATCTTGCTGAAAATTGGTCACTTGATAAAACAACCACTCTCCCAGTCTTTGCAGATTGGTTCCGCAGAGGGGAAGGCTTTCCATAATTAGCCTGATGATTTTCTCAGGTATTTTCTGGAGATATGTTCTTCCTGTGCCTGCCCCACCCCACCCCCTGAGCATGTATGTGTGCATGCGCACTTTTAAAAAAGTCTCCCCTTATGCATGGCTGCTTTAAACATGTTGATTTCTCTAGGAGTGTCGTCTTTGCTTCTTCTTAGGTACTTCTCTGTTTGTGTTTCCTTGCCAGGAACCTCTTGCCCCAGGTGTTTGTAAATCTGTGGTCCCCCTGTATCTTTCCTGAGTCATGTTCATTGCTTCTGATGGCTTTTCCTAGCCTGAGATCTGAGCTGTGCTGCTTTTGGCTGTCAGAGTTCTGAGTTAGTTGACACAGAGACCAATTCCTCAGTGCCAATACAGGCTAGAAGGTTGAAAATTAGGTCTACTCGGCTCTACCCAATTCAAAAAGGGAATTGTGGGATGGGCTGCCACATCCTCTAGATCATGCCACATTACACCGGCGGGGTATGAGGCAAGGACAAGTAAAAATGTAGCAGAATTTCCAATTATTTTTGAATGTGACTTTTTCTTGATTGAGTTCAACTTAGGCGCTATAGGTCTTTGATTGACTTCCAGATCTCATTACAGTTATGCTAGCTAGTCTCTACCTGTGTATTTGATGTTTCCATGGGGATCGGGGGAGAGCCTGGAGCCTCCTGGTCTGGCATCTTGTTGCTATCACTCTGCCTGCACCTTATTTATTCCTGATGCCAACGGAAGACACAGTCACTATCATCAGCCCAGCTGCAAACAGGAAACCATGGTCCTTGATTTAACCAACTCTCTCAGTCTGAGGGCAAGCAACGTGGGATTTAGACTGGGCATCTTGGTTCTAGCATTCATGTTCTGACCTCTCCATGGTTGCTTTGTTCATGGCAGTGGGGTATCTCGCTCGCTAACACTCGGAGTTAGATGACATGGGGGACCCTGCTGTGAGCATACTCATCTGGACTTAGAATTTTAAATTGGTTCTTTTTTTAAAAAAAAAAAAATTATTTTAAAGATGCGGGGTACAATTCAGCATTTAAATTGGTTCTTGTAATTTTTAATTCTAGTGTAACCACCCTATCCTGCATTATATTACACATCATTCTCCCAGTATGCTTGCACAGCCACGGGGATGGCATCAAATACTAGCTACATCTTTAAAAGACTCTTTATCAGTGTTGTCAGAGCTCCTGGACTCTGTCCATCCTCTAAATTGTGAGGAGTTAAAACACAATCTTATTTTCCACAATGTTGCTTGGAACCTTAAATGAGATGAATTAGCTCAAGTGCTTAAGAGAAAGTTGGACACAAGACCAGGTGCAGTAGTACATGCCAGTAATCCTATTGGTTTGGGAGACTGAGGTGGGAGGATTGCTTGAGTTCAGGAGTTCCAGACTGGCCTAGGCAACATAGTGAGGTCTTGTCACTACAAAAAATTAAAAATAAAATAACTAGTCATGGTGGCTCGTGCCTGGAGTCCCAGCACTTTGGGAATTTGAGGCAGGAGGATTGCTTGAGCCCAGGAGCTTGTGACCAGCCTAGGCAATATAGTGATACTTCATCCCTACAAAAAAATCAAAAAGTTAACTGAGCGTGATGGTGAATGCCTATAGTCCCAGCTACTCAGGAGGCTGAGGTGGAAAGCTTGCCTGAATCCAAGAAGTTAAGGCTGTGGTGAGCTGTGATGATCCCCTGCCCTCAAGCCTGAGTGATAGAGTGAGATCCCAACTCAAGAAAAAAAAAAAACAACAACAACGGGACACAACCTATGCCTTTGATCCACTGTAGCTTTGAGTATATCCACATTATTATTATGGCCTCATTCACGGCAACCTTCTTGGTTCCACAGTAATGGCCCAGAGCTAGTGGAACTGTTCCAGCTTCACCAATGATGTCTTTCTCAGTGAAGACCCACCCCAGTCATGCTTGATGGCAACTTTCCTGCAGTGCCTAGGACTCAGGCTTGCCCCAAAGCTGGGCCCCAGGAAATAGAGTCACTGGGATTGATAGGGGACCAGGAAAGACAAACCCCGTCGCAGGACAGCAATGGTACCTTCCGTCTGGACTGACTGTTTACCCTCTGTGGTCTTCTGAGTAAGGATGACTTTGGGGAAAGCCACTTCCCTATTTTCTCCTACAAGGGGCTTAACGTCTTCATTTCGGCAGTGGGGGTGGAGATGATTTCAAAATTTGGGGTTAAGCGCTGTAAATACGCTGTGAAGTGATGTGGCCTAGAAGATAAGTAGCTTAAGGGTCACATTCAAAGGGATGCTGCCAGCTCCTGCCTGGGGCTGGGGAATGACACACATTTCTTGCATGACGATCATGTCTCCAGTGCTTATCACCCAGAAGCAGGGCTCGCGGCTCGCTCCAGCTGGCAGGGAGGTGAGCTGACTTGCATACTCTGCCTGGTCCAGGACGGACAGTACTAGAACTTATCTTGTATAGTTTCCTCTGTGTCTAAATTCACCAAATGAGCACTCCCTGTAGATCCAGCCCAGTCCCCCAGTGAGCGAGCCTGGAGTAGCAAGGGAGGCGATCAAATTATTGCTTCACAGAGGCCAGAGGGGTGGGACCTGTCTACACTTGCATGAACATGTGTCTGGACAGTTTTGTGATATAAAGCCCTCAGCACTCAGTCTGTTGAGTGATTTTGACAATCACAGAAATGAGTTGCAGCCCAGCTTGGCCCCAAACAGGGTTATGGCAAAGTCTATTTTGAAAGTACCACACACATGCAACAAACTCCCCAAAACAAATTATAGGCTTCGTCAATGATCAATTCTTTTATTTATTTATTTTTTGAGTCAGAGTCTCACTCTTATCTAGGCTGTAGTGCAGAGGCATGATCAACAGTCTATCACAGCCAGCACAGCCTCGACCTGCTGGCTCAGACAATCCTCCCAACCTCCATCTTCCTAGTAGTTGGAACTATAGACATGTACCTCCACGCCTGGCTAATTTTTTGATTTACTGTAGAGACGGGGTCTCTCCAAGTTGCCCAGGTTGGTCTCAAAACCCTAGGCTCAGGTAATCTTCTTGCCTCACCTTTCCAAGTGCTGGGATTACAGGTATGAGCCACCATGCCTGTCCTGATGATCAATTCTAATAAGGAAGATAAGCCAGCCACTCCTACTCACCAGTCCCTGGTTTTGTGCTTCCTCCATAAAGTGATTTGATCTCCTTACCAAATCTTCCTTGAGCTCTTGTGTAAATGTTCAGTGTTTTGACTATGGCAGAACCTTTCAACCAACTAAATCAATCTTGATTCACAAGATGATGAATTGAATGATGTTTTGTCAGCCTGCATTCTTGGAGAGAGTTACTAACTATGAATAGAATCGATTATGAGGAACTGAAAAAACCATTGGCTCCCATCATACAAGGTTATTTTTCTTCTCCATCAATGAAAAAAGGTATACGTGCTTTTCCAATTCTCAGGAGAGCAAATGTCTGTAGTAGAGAACTTGAAAATACAGAAAAGTACCAAGAAATGAATAGAAATTTCCCATAACCCACCACAGAGAATGTTGATTTTGACACCATCGAGGCATTTTCCTGCATGTAACACACCAATGTACACAATTAAATTGCATTAGAATCACACAGGGCAGGCTGTTGTACAGCCTCAAGACTCTTTTATCATACTGACTTTTTTCTCATGGCATAAGACACGCACATGTGTTCAATCCCATGTGGCATCCACGCTTATTTATTCTACCTCACATCAGAGGCCACACTGACTGTTTCCAGATTTTCACAATTCTGTATAAACAGTAATGAACATTCTTAAATGTGCACGTTTGGCACTTAACTCCTTATTTTCTGAGAATAGACTCCTGAAGTTGGAATGGCTGGGATGCAACGTGTGCACATGTCAAAAGTTAGCATGTTCACTGCTAGTTGCCCTCCTGCTGCCCTGCCCAGAGTGGGCATCTCCCTTCTCACTAGCTTTTGAGGTGAGAAAAAGCAGTGTCTTGTGTTTTTTAATGAGGTGGTCAGTCAGGTGCGGTCCCAAGAGGAGAGGAGACACCAGAGGGACATAAGAAGGCACAGTTGATTACACACATGGCTTTGGATTAGGGGTCACTACATGCCACGAAGGACCTCACCGAAGTGCCAGATTTTGGCTGGGTGGCAGGAGACGAGAGCTGGGGAATTGTGGGCCATGGCCTTTATTTTGCTTTCAGTGGGAAAGGCAAGGCAGGGCAGAGTAAGCAATTTAGGATGGGTCAATTAGAATAAGTTTGGAGGGCTTTGGGCTGCAGGGTGGTCCCTTGGTTCCTGGTACCTGGCCCTGGGCTGGTCAAGGCAGAGGAGCAGTGCCTCCCAGGGTGCTGGGGCCAGACAGAGCCGGTGGCTCTGGACTGGTTAATTTGCATATCCGAGGCATGCACCTGGCTGTGTCCTTTGCTATGATCAATTCTCCCACAGTCTCCCTCCCAGTCAAAAAGATGTTTTCTAAAGATATCAAACATCTTGTTAAAATAAAATAAAGACATATATAATGCAGGTAAGTGAACCAGTGAGCCCTGTTCTTACAACTGAACCACAAATGGAAGAACCTGCCTGGATCTCCTGGGCATCAACTGAGGCTACAAACCTCTAAACCTGATGATCCCACAGGCAACTTGGACTACTCTTGACACAATGGAGCTAGATTCTGTAGCCTTTGGGTAGTTTTGTTTTATTTAATTAATTAATTAATTAATTAATTGAGTTGGAGTCTCACTCTGTCGCCCAGACAGGAGTGCAGTGGCTGCTCCCGGCCACTGCAGCCTAGACCTGCTAGACTCTGGTGATCCTTCTGCCTCAGCCTTCCGAGTAGCCGGAATTACAGGCATGCGTTACCATGCCCGGCTGGTAGTTTTATTTTTAAAAATTTTACAACAAAGTTTATTAGCAAGGAAAAGAGAAGAAGGAAAAAGGAAGATTCATGGCAAAAAGACCTGCCATGGGCAAGTTTTTCAAAGAAAAACTGCTGCCTTTGGGTTAGTTTTAGCTGTCAGTCAACATCTCCTGAGTATAGAATAGAAAACACTTTCTCACCAAATTTCCCCCCAGGCCTAGGTCTGGGGTGTAAATCTCCCTGCTAGTCTCTGGTTAAGTTGCCTTCCTCTGCTTTGAGGTGTTTTGAAGAGGAAGCACTGGGGAAGGGGACACAGAACAGGGTGGGTCGTGTGGGCTGGGAAGAGGTCATTGAGGCATGTTTTTTCCCAGGTTCTCCTTTTCTAGGCTTAGTCCTTTTGAGGAGCCCAGTTGACCCAGAAAAACTCTTCTGGCAGCAAAGAACTTCCCTTCCCACTGAGACAGGACAAGCCAGATTATAACACCCATCTACTCACCCATTCACCCATCCATTCACTCCTCTATCCACCCATTTGTCGTCTATATTTCCATCCACTCATCCGGTCATCCATCCATCCCCCCATCTACCCATCCATCCACTCATCCATCCAATCTTCTATCTATCCATCCATCTTCCATCTGTCCACCCACCCATCCACCCATCCATCCATCCACCCATCCACCCATCCATCCATCCTCCCACCCACTCATTCACTTACCCACCTATTCATCTACATTTTTATTGACCCATCCACCATCCACTCATACACCCACTCCTCTATTCACTCATCCACTTTTATCCATCCATTCATTCACCCATCCACCCTCCCACCCATTCACTCATCCGTCCCCCCTTTTACTCAACTGAGCTCATACCCAGAACCTGCATAATGTGCTCTTTGTTACTCCAAGTTTGTCACTGACCTAAAGTCAATGATGATCTGCGGTCCCTGACAAAGGTCTCTTGAGATGAATGGATGGATGAATGGAAGACTAAATAGATGGATAGATGTATGAGTGAATAGAGGAGAGGATGGATGGGTGAATGAGTGGTTGGATGAATGGGTGTGTGAATGGATGGATGGAAGATGAAAGGGTGAATAGAGGGTTGGATGGGTGGGTAGATGGGTGGGTGGATGGGTGGGTGGATGGAAAGATATGCAAAGATAATAATAGAAGTAATAATAATAGTAACAACAAGAGTAATTTGTTATTAGACATCTCTTGGTACCATGCAGTCTTACTTAAACATTGCATGGTCCTGAGAAGTGGTATCAAGTTACCTCAAGCAACCCTGAATGCACAGGCATGGTCAAAATGATTGTCCCACCAGTCTTATGAGGTAGACAGCTCAAGTCACAATTTCATCTCAGAAGTGTTGTCATTTTGTCCATGTCCGGAATCTAATGGGACCAGAAGTTAACTTCTCTGTCTTCTAACCCTTACCCATACCCCTTCTATTGTAATCCATTGCTTTTTATTGAAGACAAAAACATGTTTGTTTTGTGCTTTTGTGCAAACTGTAGAAGCAAGTTATTGATCACACTTGACTAGAGTTTTGAAAACCTGAATCCCTATCCTGTACAGATTTGCCTCCAGGATGAATAACTTCCTGCCTAAGGTGTACATAGGGGATTGTGTTGTGTCCGTAGTGGGGAAAGTTTGTATATAAGGACACCAAATATTCTTTTTTTTCTTTTTTTTGAGTTGGAGTCTCACTCTGTCGCCCAGACTGGAGTGCAGTGGCTGCTCCCCGCCACCGCAGCCTCGCCTGCTGGGCTCCGGCGATCCTTCCACCTCAGCCTTCCGAGTAGCCGGAATTACAGGCATGCGCTACCATGCCCGGCTGATTTTTTGATTTATTGTAGAGATGAGGTCTCGCTGCCCAGGCGGGTCTCGAACCCGCGGGCTCAGGCAATCCACTCACCTCAGCCTCCCAAAGGCACGGGATTACAGGCTGAGCCACCGAGCCCGGCTGACACCAAATATTCTTAAGCCAGAAGTAAAAATCAGTCTCTTCTCTTAGTTTCTAGTAGATCTCTCATGTTAATAGTCACAGAGCTCCTGCTTTTTAGGATTTTATTTTGAAGAAATAACAAAGTTCGTAATTGAGATTTATAGACAAAGAGCCATATCTACCAGCTTCATTCATTCATCCCTCTATTCACCTACCCATCTATCCATCCACACATCCACCCACCCATTCACCCATCCATTCATTCACCCATCCATTCATTCACCCATCCATTCATCCACTCATACACCCACTCCTCTATTCACTCATCCATTTTTATCCATCCATTCATCCACCCATCCACCCTACACCCATTTACTCATCCATCCATCCATCCATCCATTACTCATCTACCTATCTATCCACTCATCCATCCATTCATCCATCCACCCACCCATCTACCCACCCACCCATTCATCTATTTTTTCATCCACCATCCATTCATACACTCACACATTCATTCATCCAACGTCCGTCCATCCATCCATCCATCCATCCATCCAACTAGCCATCCATCCACTCCTCTATCCATCCATCCATCTTCAATTTATCCTTCCATCCTATCCACTTATCTTTCATTCATCCATACACCTATCAGTACATTTACTCATCCATCCATCTATTTATCCACTCACTCATTCATTTATCCACCCGTCCACCCATTTATTCTTTCATTCATCTATTTAGTGAATTTTTGCTATTGGTCAGCTAAAAAGCAAATCTTGATAAGCTTAGTTGAGCTATGTAATTTACACTTAGTGAATTTAAAGAACAACATTTCATTTTGTATGCACATTGCATGTTCACTATAGGCTGTCTGTGGGGCTTTGCACCGTGCCATTCTTAGTCTCAGATCCAGGCTGATAGAGTGACCCATACCTGTAACATTGCTGGTCACTGTTGCAGAGGGAGGGAGAGCTCTGGAAGTAATTTAACACTCTGGCTGGTTGGGCTTGGTGGCTCAGCTTGTAATTCCAGCACTTTGGGAGGCTGTGGCAAGTGGATTGCCTGAGCCTGCAGGTTCGAGACCAGCCTGGACAACTTGACGAGACCTCATCTTTACAATAAATAAAAAAATAGCTGGATGTGGTAGCATGCACCTGTAGTCCCGGCTGCTTGGAAGGATGAGGTGGAAGGATCACCGGAGCCTAGCAAGTCAATGCTAAGATGGCCATGAGCATACCACTGCACTCCAGCCTGGGCGATAGAGTAAGACTCCAACTCAAAAACAATACAAAACAAAACAAAACACTCTAGCCTGCTGGACAGATGCCACTTCCATCACGATCATTGTCCAGAGCAAGCCGACAGCCCTTCTTCCCAGGAGACCAGGATGGCCAGTCCTTCCTTGTTCCTGGAGGCTCAGAGAAGCCAGTATTTGCTGAGAAGTGTCACTGACCACAGGTCTCCTCTCTGGTCTGGAGACAGATGACTTCTAGTCACTCAGTGATGAGACAGTTTTACACTGTGGTCAAGACAAGAGCTGCTCTGTAGCCTGTGGCTGATGTTAGCACGTGGAATCCAGTGAGCTTTTGTAGATGGCGAATGCAGGTCTCAGACCACAGTATGTAAATCTCACTCTTTGGAAACAGCTTTGCTTTTGTAGCTTATGTTTTTCTCTGCTACGTATTTCAGACGTAGGAGATAGAAAAAGAAAACAAGCTGGGCGCAGTGGCTGAAACCTGTAATCCCAGCACTTTGGGAGGCTGAGGTGAGGGGATTGGCTGAGCCCATGGGTTTGAGAACAGCCTGGGAAACTTGGCGAGACCTCATCTCTACAATAAATCAAAAAATTAACTGAGCATTGTGATGCAGGTCGACACTGGAGTGGTTGTGAGCATGCTACTACACTCCAGCCTGGGCAACAGAGTGAGACTCCAACTAAAAAAAAAAATTAAGAAGGAAAGAAAGGAAGGAAAGAAGGATGGAAGGAAGGAAGGAAGGAAGGAAGGAAGGAAGGAAGGAAGGAAGGAAGGAAAAGAAAACAAAACATGCACACACACAACCCAAACCAAACATGCTCCAGGCCTCCCTCTCTGTCCTGGCTGTGTTCTTTGTCTCTGCATTTTTTTCCCATCTCTGGGAAGCCACGAGGCCTCAGGTTGCCCCTGCACCCCATGTTCCCAGAGGAGGAGAACAGTCTTTCACGGGAGGGTCAAGGAGCGCTTGGGATAGAACAGGGCTGCCAGGGACGACGGTATCACCCCACAATGTCATGGGGCGCCATTGTATGTGAAGCCAGATGGGAGGGGGCGTGGACCTCGCTCTGCCCTTGATAGCATGTGAGATGGTGGACTTTGTGGCTACCCTGTGGGAGGGGGGTCTCCTCTGACCAGGTCTGAGGAAATAGGCCCGAAGACACAGAGAGCAAAGCCAAACTCAAGCCTTTCCAAACTCAAGGAGCTGAAATGTTTATTTATTTATTTTTTTAATGTCTCAGGTAGGGCTTCCCCTGTGGAGGGACGAGGGTGTCCTCAGCACACACAAGGAAGGGAAGGGGCTACTCTGGCCCAGGTTGTGCTGTGGGCACCCTGGGATTATCAGCTCCCAGGGCAGGGCTTGGTCTGGGGTCTCCTGGGTGCTTCCCGCAGGGCAGCCCTCCACTCCCACTCAGCATGGCCGAGGAGACTCGGCACATCGTGGGTGGCCCAGGATTTGGTGTGAGAGGTTGATGAGGGGGCTGGGTGGGGAGGTCACTTCCTGAGTCCCACGCATGTCCACGCAGCAGCTGCCGCTGCCTGTGGCTTTGTGACCCTCACTGTGACCTGGCTTAGGTCGTGGAAAGGTCTGTCCAGGCAGCTGGTGATGTCCAGGAGGGAGGCTCTGGGGACGCCCTCTTCAGAGAAGCCAAGTGTAGTTTTATCTAGAAAGAAAAGGATGACATCTGAAAAACAAAGTAGATGACCTGCCTTTATTACAGCTCTGGTCGCTGGGTGGCAGGGGTGGCTCCAGGCTTAGACACTGTCACCTCCAATGGGGATGCTGACCGGTGGCTCCTGTGCCCAGCAGGGAGGCTACACAGCTCACCAGGGGACATCTCCTCCTCGGGGTCCTTTGTCCAGACCTTCAGCTGTTCCTGCTGCGAAATCCAAAGGGGACGACTTTGGCTATTTGTATTGGTAGACTTGACCCCAGCAAGCATCCTCAAACCCTTTTCCATGTAGTGAAGTGTGCTCCAAGTGTCCTCAGAGTTCTGGGCTCAGGATCAACTGTCACAACAGCCCAGGTCAAGGCATGGATGTGCAACATCTGCCCATAGGCAGGGATGATGCTGGGAGAACCTTCCTGGAAGACTTGATGGTAGACTTGGGCTTTGAGGGATGAATAGGAGTCCACTAAGGTGGGAGTGAGCAGGGGGTGTTTCATGGAAGAGCAGAATTCACTTGGGTGGCTGCACCCCCTTTCTGCTCCCCACCATTGGAATAACTCAGGTTCCAAGAGCCCTCCCTTTCCTGCCTCCTGGAGCCCTCAGCATCCTCAGTCACTCTCTGGGCGGGGTGAGCTCACCCCTCAGCAGAGCCCAGTTCCCCTACACTCCTGTCTGTGGAGTCAGCCAACGCTCGCGAGTGTCAAGACCTCACTTGTGAGTTATGTCACCTGATTCTCACATTCGCCTGACCCTGAGAAGTGGACATATGAGCCCCACTTGCAGTGAAAGAATGGAGGCTCCAAGACCTTGACTTGTTTAAAGCCGAATAGCCAGGAGGTGACGGAGCTTGGGCTTCAAATTGCTTCTTGGGAGACATCCAAGTCCACCCCCTTCCCTCCAGAGCACAGTCACGGGTATTCATTGTTAACAGAAGGTTGCTTAGGGGTGGGAGGGCCAAATTTGCCACAGTCCCTGCAAGAGACACCAGTCCTTGCAATTTCAAGATCAAAGAGCTGAGACAGTGGTGATCAAGGCTGGTAGTTGTTTTTTTGTTTTTATTTTTGTTTGAGTCAGGATTTCATTCTGTCACCCAGGCTGGAGTGCCCTGGCATGATCACAACTCACCACAATCTTGGCCTCCTGGGCTCAGGCGATCCTTCTACCTCAGCCTCCCTAGTAGCTTGGACTACAGGTGTGTGCCACCATGCTCAGCTGGTTTTTTAAATTTTTTGTACATAGGTCTTACTATGCTGCCCAGGCTGGTCTTGAACTCCTGGGCTCAAGCAATCTTCCTGCCTCGGCCTCCCAAAGTGCTGTGATGACAGGCACGAGCCACTGCTTCCAGCCTGAGGCTGGCATTTTTTGAATGCCACCACTGTGTGCACACCTCCTAGAATTTACTCCGTAGAAGTCAATGATGTGGTGGACTCCCCTCACTCTTCAGTGGGAACACAGGGTGGGCCAAGCTAAGCAACTCACCCAGGTGTCTGAGGGCCTTGCATGAGGGAGGTGGGGCAAGCCAGGGCCTTCCTGCCTCTGCCTTGCAGGATCTAGCGCCCAAGACAAGCAGGCAGATAAGCAACTGGATCCTGCCATTGTTTCCCAGAGAGGCAGAGGAAGAGGACAGCACGGCCCCTTGCCTGCCTTCTCCAACATGCAACCAAGGCCAGCCTCTAGATGGGCTCTGGCTGGGAGAAACAATAAACACAGAGACTGAACTGCTGTGTTAGGTTGCTAAGGAAGGGGTGGCTTGCAGCTCTGGGCCCTACAACGACACTCACAGTTTGTCTAATCTTTTAACCCATTCTTCCTCAGGGCTCTTGGGTGTGCTTCTGAGGTCACTGTTGGAAAGGGATGAGAAAGACACAAGATGGGGTGGAGGGAGCGGTGGGCTGTAGTACCATCTCTGCTGTGATCCCTGACCACTCTGTGGGGTGCTGAGGCTGGGATGACCCTTCAGGGTTGTCTTGGAGGGGCAAGGGGCCCAGGTCCTTAGACTCCACAGTAATTGTCTGTGGATACCACCTTGGAAGGGGGCATGACTTTGGGTGAGGGGCCCAGGCAGCCCAGAGGTTTGAGGGGCTCATCTGTCCTAGCATCCGTCACATACCTTCAAGGTTTGAACCACGGCAAGTAGGAACTAGAGCCATGGTCTCTCTGCAGATGCCTGGTGGCCTCTCTGGCCATTGTTTCTTGTTAATATTGACTTTTCCACCCAGAGTCACAGAGCTTTGCACAGAAGCTCCATTGACTGAAATACCCAAGGACGACTCTGAGCCTGATTCTATGGGGTAGGGAGGTGGGAGGGCGGTGGTGAATGGAGGTGGATGTGCAGGCAGCAAGCAGTCAGTCCAGGTGGGAGGGGCTGTCTCCTGTGTAATTAGCAGAAGTGGACTGTGCTGTTTTCTTCCTTCTGCAGTGTCCAGAAAGGAGGCCTGAGGCTCTGCTTGGATACAGGAAGGTACAGAGCATGGTGCACCACACAGTAGAGGGTCCCAGGCAGCTCTCATGCATGAGCACTGGTGACCAACAAGCTGAAGACAGGGAGGAGACATGGCACACCACATGGCATGGCAGATGTCTCAGGCAGTTCTCAAGCATAAGCGCTGGTACCCACTGAATCGAGGCTTTCCAGCATCCATCTTTGGTCCTTGGACCCTCCTGCAGGGCAAAGGGCAGTCTGCTTTGTGTTTTGCATAATAGTCTTCAGGTGCACCAGTGCTGAATCTCTAATTCCTTCTTGTACTGTCTCCAGAGCCTGTAGAGTGGGAGTGTGAGGGGAGGTGGGTTTGGGAAGGCAGCTAAGGGCTTGTCATGTGGTGCCTTGTAGACCAAGGTAAGGATCACCGGTTTTTTTCCTCCCAAAATATGGTGGAAACTATTGGGTTTCTGTTTTTGTTTTCTTTATTTATTTTCTTTTTTTGCCCTTGTTATTCAAGTGTAAAGTACATCCATTAATGTGCACAAATTAATAGATCTGTAGGTGACTTTGGGTAGTACTGCCATCTCAGCAGTGTTACGTCTTCCAATCCATGGACATGGGATGTCTTTCCACTTGTTTAGTTTTTTTAAGTTTATTTCAGTAATGTTTTCTAGTTTTCAGTGTACAAATCTTGCTCCTTCTTGGTTAAATTTATTACTAAGTATGTTATTCATTGTGATGCTAAAATAGAATTGTTTTCTTAATTTCATTTTTAGATTACTAATAGTATGTAGATATATACAACTGATTCTTGTGTGTTGATCTGGTATCTTGCAATTGTAATGAGTGCTTTTCTTAGTTTTAATAGTTTTATTTTTGTGGATTCTTTGAGGTTTTCTATCAGATCTCTTCATATGAAAATAGAGATGGTTTATTTCTTATTTTATAATTTGGATATTGTTTGGGGTTGGTTGTGCTCCCCCAAAATTCATGTGTTGAAATCCTATATGCTTGCACTTCAGGAAGTGATTGTATTTGAAGATAGGTCCTTTCAGGAGATAATTAAGGTAAGATGAGTGGGTGAACCCCAGTCTAATCTGACTGGTGTCCTTACAAGAAAAGGAAATTTTGAGACACTGGGGGTGCACATGCACAGAAATATGATCATGTGAAAAGACAGCAAGAAGGTGGCTGTCTGTAGGCCCAGGAGAAAAGCCTTAGAAGCCAACCCTGCCAACACCTGGATTTTGCACTTCCAGAACTGTGAGAAAATAAATGTCTACCATTTAAATCACCCAGTCTGTACTACTTTGTTACTCCAGTCTTAGAAGACTAATACAGATATCTTTGCTTTATTTTTGAATAATAATATTGACTCTCCAAGAACTTGTGCCTTGTCAATTTTGTGCCCCAGGGACCCAAGCCAAGTATAAAAGGACTTCAAAAAGTTTGTGGAAAACAGAATTAAAATATAAAAATTAAAAAAAAATATTTTATTTTTCAACATAAACTCCATTGTAATCAAGATACATGTGTTAAGTGATGATACTAGCCATTTTGTCCATCCCTAAAGAATTGAGGGTCCTGGACATTTAATCATGTCAATGCAGTCTTTTTTACATTATTAACTGAAGAAAAATGGGTAGCTTTTAAAGAGTTTTTAAGATTAGAAAACAAAAAGTAAATCAGAAGGACCCAAATCAGGACTGTAAAGTGGCTGCCTAATGACCTCCCATTGAAACTCTTGCAAAATTTCCCTTGCTTGATGAGAGGAACGAGCAGAAGCTTGTTGTAGTGGAGAAGGATTCTCTGGGGAAGATTTCCTGGGCGTTTTTCTGCTAAAACTTTGGCTCACTTTCTCAAAACACTTTCGTAATAAGCAGATGTAATGGTTCTTTGGCCTTCCAGAAAGTCAACAGGCAAGATCCCTTGAGCATCTCCAAACAAAATTGTTGCCATGACCTTTGCTCTTCACTGGTCTCCTTTTGCTTCTACTGGACCACCTTGCCCTCCTGGTAGCCATTGTTTTGGTTGTGCTTTGTCTTTGGGATAGTACTGGTAAAGCCATATTTTGACTTGTGCTATGATCCCTTGAAGAAATGCTTCAGGATCTTGATTCCATTTGTTTAAAATTTCCATGGAAAGCTCTGTTCTGGTCTGCATCTGCTCTGGGTGCAATGGTTTTGGCACCCATTGAGTGGAAAGTTTGCTCAAATTTAACTTTTCAGTCAGTAGGGTAAGTTGAACCAGTTGAATTGTCTGTTGGCTACTGTTTGTTCTGTTAGTAGTTGGTCCTCTTCAGTTAGACCATAAACAAAATGAATGGTTTCCTTGCAAATTCATGTGGGTGGCCTGCCTCTGTGGGCTTCCTCTTCAACTTCATCTCCTCTGTTCTTAAAATGAGTTATCCATTATGTAAACTATCAATTTCTTTGGGGGCACTGTCTCCATGAACTTGTCATAAAGCATCAATAATTTCATATTATTCCATCCAAACTTCACTGTAGATTTGGTGTTTGTTCTTGCTTCAATTTTAGAAGAATTCATGTCGTTCTGATAGGGTGATCTTGTCAAACTGATATCTCATCCTTCTTAGTATCTCAAACTAGATCCTGTTCAGACGTGTTATAACAGGTTAGTATACGTTTATTTTGGTGCAAAAATATTTTTATAATCATGCATAGCTTTTAAAATAATATATATTTTTGATGAACTCTTTGAAGTCTCCTTATACAAGATGTGAGCCTTTATGGTCTAATGAGCCCTCAGATCAGGCAGGACCTAGTGTGTGGCTTATTTTAAATGAACATTAAATGGATTCCATGTAGGCTGCAGAGGACTGTTTCCTTGAGTGGTGACTTACCCCTGTCTACTCACAAGTAACATTTTAGCCTGTCCTCCCAACCCCATCCTTAATCAAAGCTTATACTTTCTAGCACTAGAATGTAGAGGAAAGAATGTGACTTCTGGAGGTGCCTGTGCCAGGGTTGAGTCTCCCTTGGTTTTATAAGCCTGTGAACTTTACTGGGTCACTTGCTGAGCTGTTTGGGAGACTTATATGCAGGACCTGGAAAGCCTCATCAGAAAATACCAGTCAGGGCCTTGGCAGATACAGAGTCCTCTCCTCTTTTCCCTTGGTTGGTCCCAGGGCCATGTCTATTTTGGCTGTTTGGGGGTAGATTTGTCCTTCCCCCTTCTCTGACCTTTACCACCAGCAGCATCTGTAATAAGGGCAAGAGTTACCTTGACGATGAGGTTCGTTGTGCCCTGCTTGTCAGCAATGATGGTGCCCTTCCTCTTTCTTTTCTGTTATTGTCCAGACCTTGTCATCACAAGGGTGACCACACCTCTTCTCAGGTTTCCAGATCACAAGGCCTCCTGCCTCATCCTCTCCTATGACTGGGATCCAGGTCCCAGGAAGTCCCAGCCCTGGCTGACCCACCTTGGGTGACACTGAACATAAGACCTAGGAAGGGGGTGGGCATTCCACTCTTTGCTGAAGTTGCATTCCACTCTTTGCTGAAATTGACTTTCACCCTCAGGCACAAAAAGCCCCTGTTTTTGATCCTCCTGTGGCACTCCCCAATGCCCCTTGGGTTGTCTTCTGTACCACTTTCCCTTCTTGTGAAATGGGAAGAATTATGTGTCCACCTACTCCCCAAGGGGGTCCGAGGAGATAGAGTTATGAGGCTGGAAACACATCGTGAAGGACTTGCATTGGGAGATGCCTTTCCAGACACCATCCCCATCAAGGGTCCTATGGATCAAGAAGCCACCTCCTGGCCTGGAGAACAATTCTCTATGGGGCATAATCAATTGGAGTAAGGAACAAAAAGGCCTGTGTGTTGTCCTGAAAGCTGAAGCCTTCTCTGTTTCTGCTGCACCAGACATTGGTACCCATTCCCCTGAACCTCAGTGTGGTAGCCGCTTCTCTAACCATGGCCAAAGTGAGGGCTATGATCTTTCTCTGGCTCAGACAGTTTGAATCCCAGTTCTCTTACTCCCCAGGTGTTTGAGTGTAATAGTCATGTCTACTTTTATGTTGCCTCAGTTTTTATATCTGTAAAATGGGAGTGCTAGCTAACATTTATCTCCTGGTGTTATTGTAGAGATAAAATGCCATTGGATATCGGGTCTATGATGTTCCAGAAAACTCATCCTAAGAAAAAATAGAATACTTATGTATAAAAATGTTCACCAAGCTGTGGTTTATTAGAGGGAATGATGCAAACAGTCTAAATGTTTAGCACTAGGAAGTTTGTTAAACCAGTTGTGGCACGTCAGGGTACTGTCCCCACAAATTATGATGCAGACATATTTTCATTGACAATGAAGGGTGTTTACAGGATATCATTAGGTTTTCAGAAAGCAGAGATAGAGCATTTTCTTTTTTTCTTTGCATACTAGAAGCTTCTCCAATACTTCTCAGAGTGACTTATTCCTTCCTGTGCTCACAGTAAAACTCCACAGAGATACCCGAGCATCTGATATCTCGAGGCAATTGTGTGGGATTTTGTTTTCTCTGAAGCCTGACATCGGGTGCTGCAGCTCCAGCAATCTGACATTTCAAAATCCAAGTGCATGATCCAGGGGCCGTGCTAGCCACGCCCCTCACTGTTTTCCCAACCACAGGTCTCTTGGGGAGTGTCTCCTCTTGCCCACACTCCCAGTGGCCAAGCTCGTGTTAGGGATTGTGTCCAAGCCACGCTGACCTAACTGGGAATGCAGAGCAGAACTGAGTTGAGCTGCATTCCCATGACTTTTGAGAACAGGAGCAGTGAACCCTAGAACTCAGTGCTGTGCACGCATCCTGCTGGGTTGTGACAGCGTGGGGAAGGAGGCCACGCTGGGCCACAAGTCCACAGGGAGGGGGAGGTAGAGATAAACCCCTGGGGAGGGTGGATGGAGAGAGACCAGAGAGAATGAGAAGGGCCACCTGAAATTTGTCATCACCACAGAACTTGGCTGCGTCTCTCACCCAGTGTCACTGATAGATGTCTTCGTGTCCCTCTAAGAAGATTCCTTCTTGCCTGACATAGTTTCTGCTCTTTGCAATCAAATAAATATTGGCAGGACCATGTACTGTGAATGTATGTGGTTAAAACAGTTATTTCTGGGTAGAGCTAGTTCAAATAATTAAAATCTATTTTCTAAATGTCTCAGAAATTCCTATCTTTCTACAATGATCACTTATGTATTAGTTGTAAATTGGCAAGGGCAACCACTTTGTAAATCCATTGGCAGCTTTTTGTAAAAACAAAGTTAAACTTTAACTTGCCAGCAATTTCACTCTGAGGTATTTCCCCCAAGAGAACACATGCCCACAAGAAGGCTTGTCCTAAAATCTTTGTAGCGGTTGAATTCCCAAAGGCCCCAGACGGAAACTAGCCAAGGGGTACAATGAATGAATACACGAACTGTGATACACCCACACGATGGGATACAACTCACCAGTAAAAAGAACGGACGACTTATTCAAGCAACACCATCACTTTGGCCAAAAGAATCCACGGAACTGCTAGTATGGGCTTTTTGCAACATACCTCAAATCTCTTTGCCTCTTGCTTGGACATGGCTTGTCACCACACTGATGTGTCTCCAGCATCTATGAGGGATGCTGTGACCTGGCTCTTCCTCAGCTCTCAGCAGTCACCTCCCATGGCGTTCCCGGACTGCCTCTGCCCTCCCATCACATCCATCTTCCTCTGTTCTTTTCACACCCAGACTCTCTAGACTTCCCAGCCTCCCCAGTCTCTCCAGCCTTCCAGTCTCCCTTTGGACCTCCTGGCCCTCCCCATCTGTGGAGCCCTCTGGGGCCGGCCCTACCATAAGGACAGGTCCCAGTGCAGTGGTCACTCTTTCCGTGGCCTCCCCACCTAAGCAGGCACCTGTCCAACTGCCATGACATGCCCCATGTGATGCTGCCCTAGAGCCCATCTCCTTCCTTGGTGGGCTGACTTGTGTGTTGTCTGAAACCCCCATTAGGACACACATCCGGGAGCGCGGGTTCATCTTTATCTGTCACCTCTGTCTCCACCCAGGCATCAATAGAAGCACGTGCCCAAGGCCTGTGAGTGCTTGCATGCAGGCAAGTGTCCCCCTCCTAAAACACCTGTGCTCCTGGAGACCAAACAGAGTCAGGCCAAAAGGGGCCGCCATTCTCAAGGCCTGTGGTCTGGTGTCCTTAGGCCACAGGGACATTTTCCACGTGGCTTAAGTCCAGTCATTTAGGGGTATTTGAAAAAGTAAAACACTGCTCAAGACATTGCTCCAAACTGTGTTGAACACGGACATCTCAGGTTTCAGAAAACAGGCATGCTACTGATGCCCACCTTTTCCTGCGGTCAGTTCCAAGCGCACAGCCTGTCCCGAGCTTGGCACAGGAAGGCTCAGAGGCCAGATGGGGCCACAGCCACATGTGCTGTCAAGAAGCTGCAGGGGCTGTGCTCTCTGCATTGAAGGATGCTTCCTTCTAATTCCCTCTTTGTTTTCATCCACAATTGCAGAAGGTCTCAGAGGCGACTATGGCCATCTGACCTGGCACCGTGTTCCAGCTGAGCCATCCCTCCATCATATGTCCAGAGTCCCCCTTGACATTGCTGTCATGGGCTGAAAAAGGCCAGTGGCACCTTGTCCTCACCTATTCCATGTTCAGCCCCAACAAGTTCCCCCACCCCAGGGCCATGGGGTGATGGACAGGAGCAGCTCTCAGGTGTGGGAAGGGTCAGCAACTTCCAGAAGCACTACCAGCCTCTGCCCAGAATGGGAGACCTGCAGCCCGGCCTGCCACATGGGACCGGCCCAGCCTCCCCTCAAGGATGCTTTCTCCTCTCTGCTAAAGGCCACCTGGCTTTGTTCTGATGAGAAACTTTTTTTCTTTCTTCTCAAAGAGAGGTAGGGCTATAAAAGCAGTCGGAAAATCTTTTTTATTTTTATTTTTTTGAGTTGGAGTCTCACTCTGTTGCTCAGGCTGGAGTGCAGTGGCACACTCATGGCCACCGTAGCCTCGATCTGCTGGGCTCAGGCAATCCTTCTGCTTTAGCCTTCCAAGTCGCTGGAACTATAGGTACATGCCACCAAGCCCTGATAATTTTTTTGATTTATTGTAGAGACGAGATCTCACCAAGTTGCCCAGGCTGGTCTCATAGCCCTAGGTTCAGGCAATCCTCTTGCATTGACCTCCCAAAGTGCTGGGATTATAGGTGTGAGCCACCACATCTAGCCAGAAAACCATTTTGAAGAGCCCATATTTGAGGCTGAAAGTTACAACCGGGAAAGATACAGAAAGACGGAAAGGCCTGGGGACAGGCCAAAAAGGGGATGGGAGCTGGGGACACACAAGCAGAGGCATGGGGGGAGGGGGCAGTGGTTGTCACAGCTGTCAGAGTGAAAGGCAAGAGTCATAAAGTCGCATGTTCTGGCCAGCAGGGCGGCTAAAGGAATCTGCTTATCAGATCTCTCAGGAATGTCTGTCTCTTTCTCACAGTGGACAGAGGTCTTTTTCTTGGACACATCCTCATGGACAGAGCTGGCAGAAAACCCTTGGAGGGGCCGGTATCCCAGCATGGCCTCAGCCACCGCACAGCCTGGGAGAGGTGGTGGCCATCTCAGCGTGGCGGGAGCAACGGCAATCCTGGCAAGGGACGTGCTTCTGGAAGGTGGAGGTAGCACAACTCTGGCCATGGTGTTGGGGTCCAGCGAGCTGCGCTCAACACAGCACATAACCTCAGCCTTGTGACCATGCCTCTGCCCAGGGTTGGCTGTGGGACGGACGGGCTTGCACCTCCTTCCCTCTCCTTCTACTGTTCTGCCACCACACAGCCTCATAAACAAAAAAGTCTTAGATCTAGTGGACTCCTTGGGTGGGTGGGTGGGCTCTGCAACTCCCAGAGCCATGGGGACCCCTCGGTCTATCTGAGCCTGACTCCACAGCCTTCCTGGCTGTGATGATTTGGACTGCAGGTGTGCCTAGCTCTGGCTGGGGAAAGTTTAGGGTTCCCCCAGGGCAGTGCTGGAAAACCTTCTCACCCATCAGAAACCCCGGGCTGCACCTGGGCCCCAGAGCCCACATCTCTGCATTGGGTCTGGGCATGGTGTTTGGTGGAGGTTGGCAGGCTGTGCTGGCGTGGGACAAGGCTGACGTGTGGCTTTACAGGGAGGAAGAGCTATTAAAAGCATGACCACCATGGCGCAACTTCCAGCATGCAGTTCATGGGCGAGTTCTGTCATGCCCCCTCCCTGGGACCTCTCTGCCTCCCCTTCTGCTTCCTCATCCAGGGCCATTACTGCCCACCGGCCACAGCAGGGGCTCCTTTTGGGTTCCTGCTCCACCCTACTGGCCCTTCCCCATGCTAGGAAGGATAGCCTTTCAATGTCAATGGTGGGCCTGACCATGTCCCACCACTTGTCCTGTGAATGCATGATCTGTGTACCTGACCTGGTGACAAGACACTCCCCACGATCTCCCCATGCCTTAACCACCCTGGGTGTGTGGTCTCATCTCCAGATGGCTCATATCCAACTCACCCTGAAACCCACAGGGCTCTGTCTGACAAATGTGGCCTTGGCCCCTGGGGTCTTTATATCCCCCTGGGGTTGCTGGCCTGGGGTTGTAAAGAGTGTCACTGCTGCCTCATCTTGGCTGCCAGACTGGGGGCAGGCTGGGGCTGCAGCCCTGGTTTCACGAGGATACCTCCTGCCCCGTAATTTGGGCCCCCCCCTTGGGGCCTGCTGTGGCAGGGTGGCTTCTCCTATAGAACATCATCCCTGGGGTTCAGCCCTTGGCCTTAAAGGCTGGTTTATTTTTCAGAAACTGCCAGCTGGGCGTGGTGGCTCATGCCTGTAATCCCAGAACTTTGGGAGGCAGAGGTGAGAGGATTGCCTGAGTCCAGTGGTTTGAGACCAGTCTGGGCAACTCGGTAAGATCTCATCTCTACAATAAATCAAAAAATTAGCTGGGTGTGGTGGTGCACACTGTGATTCCAGCTACTTGGAAGGCTGAGTGGAAGGATCACCTGAGCACAGTAGGTTGAGGCTGTGGTGGCAGTGAGCATGCCACTCCACTCCAACCTGGGTGACAGAGTGAGACTCCTATCCAAAAAAGAAACTGCCAAGTTGAATTTTGTGCCCAGTCAGGTGAATGAGGGAGGCACCAGCTGGGAAGCTGTTTGGAAAATGGTCAGTTATGGGCCTGCAGGGTCAGCGTGGCTTCTCTTCAAGGCTGTGAATGGGCATAGAGGTGACTGAAAGGCAGAAGACCAGGCGTGCATGTCGAGGTGCCGACTGGAGCACATAGGCCTTGCTGTGGAGCAAACTAGATGGTTGGTCAGTGTCACCACTGGTGCTGGGCACTGGCAGGTTGCTGGCTGCCTGTGTGCCTCCCTTTGTCCCCAAAATGTGAGGACACCTGTCAAGACTGGCTGGGCCCTGGTGGGCTGCCTCTGCTCTCTTCATACACCTCCTTCCTGACTCCAGAGAGGAGGTTGGCCTAAGTTTCGAGGAGAGCTTGTCACATTTCCAGACTCCATGGCCGTGGCCAGCAGAGGGCATGGTGACCTCCATCTGGGAGTCAGGGTGGGTCTACTGCTATCACTCCCTTTCCAGGCCCCGAGGAGCCACAGAGGGGCCTGGTGGGAACTCTTGTGGAAGGCAGAGGCATGCTATCCCTAAGACAATGTCACAGTATGGTTTCCTCCTCGAGAAGGGTCCCCCCAACCTGGTCCTCTGGGTTGGATGCCCGGATACCCCTTCAGGTGCTGCCTCCACCATCAGTCCAGGCCCAGGCCCAGGCCCCTCGGTCTGGTGTCCCCCAGGGTCCATCTGTAGGCCATGTCTGCTGGCAGTATGCTGCAGGTCCAGCAGAAGCTTCTCCGCTGCACCTACATCTGAGGTGAGTGAGGGGGTGAGGAGCAGTCCAGGCTGTTCAGTTCCACGTTGACAAAGTTGCTGGGCTACTTAGGACACATGAGGAGGCACAATGCCAGGCTCTTGGCCAGCCCAGGTGCGGAGGTTCTGGCTTCCTGCGGTGAGCTGTCTAGAGGGGGACAGACTTTCAACACTGCAGCAACTTTCTTCAAATGACATTGCAGACATGACAGCACAGGGATCAAAAAAAGGGAGGAGCTGTGAGAGAGAATGTCTGGGTTTCCCCTGCTCTGGGGTGGGGGATGCCCAGGAGTGACCCTCTCCTTTTGAAGGTGAAGTGCAGGGGCTCAGCCTTCCCATTCCAACCTCTCCCATTCCAAGGTTAACATGCCTGTGCCAATTGTCCCTTCTGTTGGGGCACACCCCCACTCCTCCCTCTGGATAAATCCATGGATCCTGCTGTCCAAGGCCCAAGTTGAGGCCCTTTCTACCTGGGAGGTCTGAGTCCAGGCCCTTTTTTCTTTCTTTCTTTTTTTTTTGAGTTGGAGTCTCACTCTATCGCTTAGACTGGAGTGCAGTGGCACTCTCACTGCCACCCCAGCCTTGACTTGCTGGGCTCCAGCGATCCTTCCACCTCAGCCTTCCAAGTAGCCAGAACTACAGGCATGCGCTGCCACGCCCAGCTAATTTTTGATTTTTTGTAGAGACAAGGTCTCACCAAGTTGCCCAGGCTGGCCTCAAGCCTGCGGGTTCAGGCAATCCAACTCATCTTGGCCTCCCAAAGTGCTGGTATTACAGGCTGAGTCACCGAGCCCAGCCCGTTCGGGCTCTTTCTCCTGAGGAAGCCTGAGTCCAGACCCTTTCTTCTGAGGAGGCCAAGTACAGGCCCTTTCTGCTGGAAAGTTTAGGCCCTTTCTGCTGGGCAGGCCTGAGTTCAGGTCTTTTCTGTAGGGAGTGCCCAAGTTCAGACTCCTTCTGCCAGGATGACCCAAGTTTAGGCCCTTTCTGCTGGGGAGGCCCAAATCCAGGACCTTTCTGTTGGAGAGTCTCAAGTCAGACTTTTTCTGCCAGGAAGGTCTGAACTCAGACCCTTTCTGCTGGGGAGGCCCAAGTTCAGGCCCTGTCTGCTAAAGAAGCCTGAGTCGAGGCCCTTTGTGCTGGGGATGCCCAATTCCAGGCCCTTTCTGTTGTGGAGATCCAAGTTTAGGTCCATTCTGCTGGGGAGGCCCAAATACAGGACCTTTCTGCTGTGAAGACCTGAATTAAGGCCTTTTCTGCTTGGGAGGCCCAAGTCCAGGTCCTTTCTTCTGGGGAGGTCCGAGTTGAGGCCCTTTCTGCTGAGGAGGCCCAAGTTCAGGCCCTTACTGTTGGGAAAGACCAAGTCCAGGCCCTTCCTGCTGTGGAGGCCCAAGTTCAGGTCCTTTCTGCTGGGGAGGCCCGAGCCCAGGTCCTTTTTGCCTGGAGGCTCAAGTTCAGGTCCTTTCTGCTGGGCAGGCCTGAGTTGAGGCCCTTTCTGCTGAGGAGGCCCAAGTCTAGGCCCTTTCTGCTAGAGAGGTCCAAGTTCAGGTCCTTTCTGCTGGGGAGGCCCAAATATAGGACCTTTCTGCTGGGGAGACCCGAGTTAAGGCCTTTTCTGCTGGGGAGGCCTGAGTTGAGTCCCTTTCTGCTGGGAAGGCCTGATTTCAGACTCTTTCTGCTAGGGAGCTCCCACCAGTGGTTGCATGTCTCACACCTATAGTTCTTTCTGTCCCAGGGGCTGCTCTGACTTCTGTTTTGCTGATTTCCGGTCCACTTTCTAGTGATGTCACATATGCTACTCTGTTTTTTGCAAATGCAGTGCATGCTCACTGCTAAGGACATCAGCGTCCTGGGGCTCACCCGTCACTTGACACGTTATGTCCTGGGCTCCTGCCAAGCCCCAGCCTGGTGGTGCATGCCCAGGACAAGTACAGTGAGCCTGTGTGGGAGAAAATGGGGAGGTATCTGGGAAGGCTGATCTCATGAAGGCTGCGGCCTCTCTGAAGGCCCAACCCACGGCAGTGGCTCACGTTTGCCGTGGTTGTTCCCAAATTTGTGTGCACACACTGGCGTTGCTCAAGGACTTGCAGCCTACACAGTTAGGGCTGAGTCACCCTGTTGGTGTCCCTGTGGGCTCTCACAGTGTCAGTTCTGACTTGCAAGAAACTAGGCACAGGGTTAGGGCCTCAGGCTCCTCCACACAGGCCTTGGGGGCCAGAGCTGGCTCCTCCTGCTCCTAGAAGCCAGGCTGCAGGGTCAGGGCCTCAGGGTCAGGTGGAGAGTCAGGGCCTCTGCTCCTTTTCCAATGCCTTGGGGGCAGAACTGGGTCTTCCTGCTCCAAGAAGCCAGGCAGAGGATCAGGGTCTCAGGGCAGAGGTGAGTCCTCTTGCCTCCTGCATCCACCTGTTCCTTTTACCTCAGCTCCTCCTCCCAGACCCTCAGATGCCAGCTGAAGTTACTAGAGGCAGAGGTGCCACAAAAGTCACCAGAAACCTGAGGAGGATGCTCCCGTGGTGGTACAGCCTCTTCCATGAGTTTCCACAGGCAAAGTCCCTGGAGAGCCCCACCCCACAATGAGGCCTGTGAGACAGCGTGAGGGGTCTCGGATTGTATAGCATGAGAACCTTGAGGTCTGAGGAAGTGACAGTCACCCCACAAAGGAGACGAGTCCCTGTGCTTGGGAGTGGCTGTGAATGGACAAGCCCTGGGAGGCACGTGTCCCCATGAGTGTTTCTCTCCAGGTGTCTGCAGCTGGGCCTGGGAGGTGGGCTGGCAACACCATGGGGTAACATGCAGAGTAAGATTTCTGTCTAAGGCCACATTACACCACCCTGAATGCACCCAATCTCAGAAGCTCAGCAGGGTTGGGCCTGGCTGGTCTTTGGATGGGAGACCTCTGGGAATACCGGGTGCTGGGCCCCCAGCTCTTCCCTGCCTGACAGATTGTCTAGCAAAGATGAATATCTAAGCCTCACCCCTGGCTCACTCCTAAGGAGGGCTTGGCATTGGCCAGCGGGGTCTGGATGCCATCACCGCTGGGAGGACAAAGACAGGCCTGGGTGGGGGGGACAAGAAGGAAGGAGATGCCCGCTCCTCAGGTCAGCTTCTGAGCCCTTTTCTGTTCAAGAGTTCAGGTAGTGGACAAAAGGAGAGGACACTTTTCCACCTATGTAAAATACCAACAGATGCAGGCAGGGATTAAAGCAGCAAAGACCGACTGTGAGTGTAGGAGTTTTTACTATGTCAAGTGAGAGGCTATAGGATTTTGGAAAAACATGAAAATAGGATCAGGATAATTTTAAGACATGTTGCTCTGGTTTTTAAAGATAATTCCCTTCAGCAATCTTCCAGATACTTGAGTGGAAATTGAAACTTATGCTTTATGCTTTTTGTTTTTGGGTCTGTGCTTCTTTGACTGTGACTCTGTGTGTGGACTAGGCCACATGAACCCTGTTTACATTGGGGTTACACACTGTATTTCAGAATACACAGTGTATTTCAGAAATGTACTTTTAGGAGAAAATAAAAACTACCCAGCACACCACATGAATGCATTCATTCCTCTCTTAAGCACCCACATAGGTCCCTCAGATGGACAAAATCTAGTTTTACTCCATTGCTGACTCAATCGCTCCCTCTCCTCGGCAGAGGCATTGCAGTCCAGCTACCTGAAGAAAAGATTGTGCCTGGGTTCGGGAAGTGCGTCACCACCCTGCTCTAAGCTTTGCTGTGAGCCCTGCTACAGAAATAAATCATAAAGGCAGTGTGTTCTCGCCTGCTGCATATGGCCCCAACGTGCAACTCTCAGATTAAAGCTGCTTTCCAGGGCCCGAGTCTGCTCTGATGACACCAGTGCAGACCAGCATGGTCGAACTCCCTGGAATGTATGGCTGGAACACCTGCCCCAACAGGCAGCAGGAAGCTGGGGTCCAGGAGAAGCCAGTGACAAGACGGATGAGAGCCTCTGGCTCCCACAGGGAGCCTAATTACTGGGAGGAAAGGCCAACAATGGTCCTGTAAATTGGGAAAGGCCAACAATGGTCCTGTAAATTGTCCTTGAAACAATCCCCGGAGTGACTCTCCCCTCTCTGTCCTGGCCAGGCCTACAGCCGGCTGGCTCCCCTCCCCCTGCTTCTAAGCAGCCCTTGCAGCAGGCTCCCCCTGCTCTGCCCACCCTGCCCACCCTTCCTCCCATTCCCCTCCCTACAGGAGGCCTCACCCCCTTCCTGTTTTCCCAGCCACTAATGATTCCAATTCAGGGAGGGGAAGCCTGATGCTCAGCCCTTTCCTTTGCCCTCACCCCAGGACTTGCCTTAGCTCTCAATCAATATACCAGGGAAGAACTCCCGGGTCCAGTGGGGCCCAGAGAACCAGGGATCCCTGTGGTGCTGGAGACTGGGAGGTCAGCCACGCTGGGGACTCCTGTCCTTGAGTCCAGCTTGCACTTGGGCACAGTGCAGAGACACACATCGGGGTAAGCACTGGGGTGACAAACCACTTGCAGGGATGTCTCTGGCTACTTGCAAGGAGACAGTGGCCTCCCAGCTTCAAGCCTCTGATATCAGAATAAAGTACTGTGAAAAACACAGTAAAATGAGACTTCTACTTTTCTGTTGCAATCCTTTTTCAAACGCAAATGCTGCCTGAGGCAGATTCTGGACACCCCTGCAGTATCCTTGTCTCAGATTCCTGGATGTCACTTCTACGTACTTACCCCAAAAGGTCGGCAGCAAAATAACTTTTGAATCTGTTAGAGAATCACAAGAGCTGATTTTAGACCCCAAGAGGCACAGTGGGAGTGACGGGGGAGGGGAGCAGGGGAGGGTTCTGGCCCAGTTGGTCTCCTCCCCTGACGGAAGTCTCCAGATTGTGGGCTGTCACCACGCTCATCCCTCTTGGGTCTTCCAAACTCCCACCTGCACCCACAGCAGTAGGATGTAGGAGTGTCCTTTTCAGTTCGAGGGATGGCCTCTGTGACAGGTGAATTGTGCCCCCCTCAATTCACACGTGGAAGCCATAACCCCCAGCACATTAGAATGGGATTGCACTTAGAGACAGGAAGAGGGTAAGGTCTTAGAGACCTTTAAAAGGGTGATTATGTTGAAATGAGACCATCAAGGTGGTTTCTCACGCAACATGACTGATGTCTTTAATAGGAAAAGGACACTAGGATACAGGCACAGGAGGAAGGATGCTGTGAGGACACAGCAAGACAACCATCTGCAAGCCCAGGAGAGAGGCCACGGAGAAGCCAAGCTGCCCACACCTTGATCTCTGACTTCCAGCCTCCAGAGTTGTGAGAACAGCAGCTTCCCTTGTTTAAGCCGCCTGGTCTGTGCAACTTTGTCACAACAGCCCTTAGGCTCACACAACCTCAGACAGGAAGCGTGGATATAAGTGGGTGTCCACATTGGGGATCTGGGCTCTTGGGCACCGGCTGGCTAGAGGTGGAGTCCGTCCATGGTTGGTGAAGCACCATCGCAAGGATTTTCTCTTTCCTGGGTAGGCGGAGTGTGTCAGGGCCTGCTGTCCTTGAAGTTTCTGACCTGCAGTGCCAGGCTCTCTGTGACTGTGGGCCTGCTGTCTCTGAAGACTCTGACCTGCAGTCCCAGGCCCTGCATGACTGTGTCTGGGGAATTTGCTCATCTTTGTCAGATCCTGGGTGGAAGCTGGAAGGTCAGGCTGATGTCAACCCAGATTCACCTTAGATTCTGAGGACTTCTGCAGGGCTCTGCCAGACTTCTGATGGGAGTGGATGGGTGCAGGTGGTTTGAGGTAGGGCTCTGCTTCTTTTTCCTAACACTGATGGAATAAGAGCCGTTTCACTGATGTTCAAACTTCTCCTTCAGGGCAAGGACCGTGTAATCCTGTTTCCATGGGAAATGGTTAGCATGATTCATGTCAGAAACTGCTGGAGCCCAGGGTGGCCACGGGTCAAGTGCTACCCACACTACTCCACCTTAAACAGGAGGGAAACACAGTTCCCAGGAGGAGCTCTGTTTCTCACCATGTTTCTTTAGGCTGTCTGTGACTATTTTAATAATATTCTCATTCTAACACAACCTTCAAGATGAACACAAATGGCATCTTCCCTCTATGAGCAAATGAAAATTGTAACACGATTTAGGAAACCAGGTAGCTGACAGCCCACAATCCTTCTTCTGGTGCTTTGGGGCAGGGATGCTACCTTTAGGGACACTCCATGAAATTCTGGCAGTGCGGCTGGTGTGGTGAAAGTCCTCAGAGCTGCTGATTGCCAGGGCATGTCCTCTTCCTGTGCCAACTTCCAGATGCTGTCCCAGGCCCTGTGTTCAGTTCTAAGCATATGTCCAATTTTCTTTTCTTTTGAAATAGTAATTTAGCATTCTCACTGAAGGCTGCTTATATATGTTCAAAATGCTTAAATTTTATTCCCAATTGAAAACAAAAATTGGCCCAACCATTACTTGAACAGGACATGATTAATGCTTTATTAGCCAGGTCATGCCCCAAAGTGAGATTCTACTGCCATTAGTTGCATCTCCTGGGTCCCTGTGTTTGGAGGAGTGACTAGGGCCGGCTCATTTGGATGATTCATCTGTAGGACAGCCCTGTCCCCAGGGAGGCGCCCAGGGCAGGGTGAGCCCGTGACACAGAGTCGGGACTTCTGAGGAAGCGTGGCTGTTTTTAGCTGGTCTCTGTTAAGTGATCTCAGAGCTACATCAGGCTAGACAGTGACCCAGCTCATTGCAATAACACTCCCCTGCTCCATGCGGACAGGAGAAGGACGTCATAGGGTGACATGCCACCAGTCGGAAAGGACAGGGTGTCCCCCGTGTAAGGGCTTCCTGTAAGGAACTGCTGGTTTGGTGCCATTTGGCACATAATGTGATGTTCTCCAAAGATAAAGCCCTAGCCAAGACCTTCAAGAATACAACAAAACTGTCATGGGATTGTTGAGTCGTCAAGATGAGAAATGGCACTATTTCCTAGTATTTTAGGGTCCCTCAGAGGAGCATGCTGTGATAATGTGTCTGCCTCCCACCTCCCACAGGTGATGTCCTCACCGACTTCAGTGGGACCTTGGGCGTTGCTGTGTGTTTGAGATTCTGGGAAGAAAATTATCCGGCAGTGGCGTCAGGGAGGTAGGCCATTGTGCCACCCCCTTCGTGCTGACTTTGGGTGGGCTGTGACCCACAGAGTATGGTGGAACCCTCAGGCGAGCGGCTGACCCTGGGTGGCCTGTGACCCACAGAGTGTGGTGAAACCCCCAGGTATTCCAGCCACATGTCCTGGGATTGAGCCTGTAGGAGGCCCGCTGGCTTCCTTGTTTGTGCCCTGAGAGTACTGAGCTGCCATGTAATAAAAACACCCACGTGGGGAGGTCACCAAGAAAGGGAGAGCCCCTGTAAAGACCCTGAGAGTCCTGGCTGCGCCCAGCCTTCAACGTCCCCCAGAGTATTAGGCTGTGAGTGAACCATCTTGGACATCCTGCTTCTAGGCAGGCCCCCACTGACATCATGACAGAGCTAGCACCATGTGCCAGGGAAGGACCACATGACCATCCCACACTTGTTTTAAGCCACTGAGTTTTGGGGTGATTTATTTTGCAACAAGAGATAACGGAGACAGTTACAGAAGAAACAGGTAGTGAGCCTTGGGCCACAGTGCACGCTCAGCCCCAGGCTGCAGCCCTACCAGCCCAACCTATCCACACTGGCCCAGGCTATGCAACTTCCAGCCCACTGCAAGGTGACAGTAAGCCACTGTGTCACATAAAAGGTGAGGTCAGGCCACAGGAACCTGGGCAGGTAGCTCTTGTGATGGTAACTGATGTCCTCATCCAGAAGATAAACTGGCATCAGACTGCATGAGGTTTACGGGTTCCAGCAGGCACAAAGGCCTGGTGTGATTTTACTGGGCCAAGGAGCTTCCATGGAGACCTCCAGAGACCCAGTCTCCCCAGCTGTGTTGACTCTCTTGGGAGGACTCCACGACCATGGAAGGGCCCTCTCCTATGTCCAGAGTTTAAGAAATAGAGGGCAGTGCTCTGAGTTGGCAGCGGCCACTGCAGAGGACAGGGCCAGAGGTGGGCACCCAGGGTTTGTGTGGTGCCCTCCTTGTGGGAAGCACTGTCCTTTTCTCTGAGTAGCCTTTGCTAGTAGGGTCAGGGAAAGCATCAGGGTTGCCTCTGTCCTTCCTGGGCGCGGGGGAGGATAGGAAGACTCTCACCCGGTGAGAGGAAGGAGCTACAGCTTTTCTGCACCCTGAGAGGGTTATCTCTTGCATTCTGTTCGTCTGGAAGGGACTGGCTCCTCTCCCTCCAGGAGATAAGGGTGGGGTGTGCGTGTTTGTTTATGTGTACATATGTGTGTTTTCCTGTAGGATCTGAGAATGAGGAGGAAATAAGGACATTGACATTAGACCACCAGTCTGTAACCAGCGTCCTTCCAAGTAGCCTGCCTGAAACCCATTGCCTCTGCAACTTCTGGGAACTTGTTAGTCAAATTCTTGGACCCACCAAGCCCCTGTTTCTGACACATACTCAGGCTTGAGACTCACTCTTCTAAACATAGGAGGTCTTTCTAGCAGACACAATGGCCAACAGGCCATGCCTTGCCTCCTGAAGTAGTGAGCTCCTGCCGACAGCCTCATCCAAGAGGGGATGAATAACCATCGACCAAAAGTGTCTCAGGGGAGGTGAGCACACCAGGGAGGAGGTTGACTGAAGGTACCTATGGGCTGCACGGTCTTCTAGCAAGTGTCTAAGGAGCAGTGGCACCAGGCACCATCAAGGAGGCAGATGGCAGTTGCTGTCTCACCTGCCCTGGTGGCTGCAGTCCCGGCCTCTCCTTGCACTGTGCTCCTGGACACCACTCTTGATTTATCGACTAGATGTGGTTTGGCCTCAGGGATGACCTGCCGAGGTTACAACACACTCCGACAGTGCATGTCCCCAGGAGCCACTGCCCCTTACAGGCTGCTTCACCTGTCACATGCAGGGTGGGTGAGGAGAGACAGTAACGGTCTTGCCTCCCCTCCATGCATTGCACTTCCTGGCTTGCACACCATCATGCTGCGCTCTTTGTCCTCATGAGTCAGGCCTCGTCACCCAGTGACGTTAGTCACTCCGTGGGGCTCAGAAGTCCCACAGATGAATTCTCGGGTGGAGGGTGGGGAGGCGAAAGAGGGAGGAGGTTGATGTCTCATCATGATGCTGGCCCTCGAGGCACATGCTCTTAGATACGATATTCTAGGTGACTGAGGCTCGGCCCTGCAACCTGATAGCAGTGGAGTCTAGAGCTGAATTATTGCACAAATGGTACACATTTGTTAGGGGAACACTTGAAATAGGGGTGAAAAAAAACCAAGAAAAATGTGAACAGATCCCCGAACTCCATCACCAGAACCAATTGCTGTTAATATAATGACAGTTTACTTGCAATTCTCTCTGGGGTGTGTGTGTGCATGTGTTCATGTGTGTGCATGTGCCAGTATGATGTTCTCCAGGGCATATGTGTATGTGCGTGTGTGTCAGTGTAATGCTCTCTAGGGTGTGTGTGCATGTGTGTGTGAGTGCCAGCACAATGCTCTCCAGGGCATGTGTGTATACAGTGCTCTCTGGGGCATGTGTGTGTAAATGTAATACACTCTGCGGTGTGTGTGTGTGTGTGCATGTGTCAGCAGTGGAATCCCACTGGGAGACTAGACTCCTACATGCCTTTCCATGTAAAACATATCACGAATATCTTTCTATGCCACTAAGTTTGCATGACAATTTTAAAGTTACCTAGCACTGTAGATTTTTCTAAGATTGGAACTACATTTTAAAAAATCTTTATAAAATATTTCACACACCCTTCTGTTTTCTTCCCCTCCTGTTTTTTCTTTGTTGAATGACTATTATGTCAATAGCTTTAGGGGGACATGTGGATTTTTTTTTTTTTTTGAGTTGGAGTCTCACTCTGTCTCCCAGACTGGAGTGCAGTGGTGCTCCCGGCCACTGCAGCCTCGACCTGCTGAGCTCTGGTGATCCTTCCGCCTCAGCCTTCCAAGTAGCCGGAATTACAGGCATGTGCTACCATGACCAACTGATTTTTTTTTGTTTTATTGTAGAGATGAGGTCTCACTGCCTAGGTGGGTCTCGAACCCGTGGGCTCAGGCAATCCACTCACCTCAGCCTCCCAAAGGTGTGGGATTACAGCCTGAGCCACCGAGCCTGGCAACATGTGGATTTTGATTACATGGATGAACTGCACTGGAATGAAGAAGCCTGGGCTTCAAGTGGGCCCATCCCCCCACTTTCTGATCCGAGTGGCAGGAGTACAGCGCCGCTTGCCTTGGGGTGCCTGAGGTCGCTCCTCTCCAGTACCCCTCAGCAGGTGAAGCTTCAGTGAGGATGCGGCTTGGTGGAGACAGAAATCCTGATTCAGAGCCAGGAGTAGCCCTGGCCTTACTGCAGGCAGCTCTGGGCCCCTGAGTGTGTGTGCATGTGTGTGTCCTGGCACCGCCCTTCAGATGTGATGGGTGGGAGCTCACCCCCACCTCCCTGGTGATGCAGGGCACCTTCAGACTCAGCACTGGCAAGATGGTCCGGGGTGCGCCTTTCCTGTGAGGTTACCCCAGATACCCCCAGAGGACCAGCTGAACCTGCAATTGCACTCTGGCGAGGAGAGAGTCCGTGGGGAGTGGGACCTGGCCTTGAACTCACACCCTGAGCATTGCTTGCTGTGCAGCCCCAGAATGGACCTTCCCACATCTCTTACTGGACAGGCAAAGGATGTAGACTCCCGGGCCCAGCTCAGTGCCTCCAAGTTGGAACCTCTCTGGACATAGCTCCAATAACATATCTTTAAGCAAGCACCCTTACAACTTGTCAAAGAATGTAGAGCCCAGTGCTACATCCTCAAATGCTGTCTCTCCTCAGGGTCCTGAATGGCTTGGCACATGGGAGCCTCCTTTCATTGCACAGCCTGGGGTGGGCAGGACAGATGAGAGGCAGAGGGAAGGTCAGGGTTGACATTTACTCCTGATGTTCCACAAAATACCCTTCCTGCATGCTTCTCTTTGGCACACCAAGGATTTGCTCCCTTCTCTTTGCGGAATTCTCCCAGTCCTGTACCCACTGACCTAAGCCCCTCTGCCCCTTACCCACAGTGCCCTCAGACACCAACTCTTTGAAGCTGCCCAGCCTGAGTCTGCCACTTCCCCAGACAGAACCATGGAGGTGGGGCTGCTTGATGCTCTGGGGTGGATGCTACCAGTGTCCTCAAGGAGAATTTGCAGATCTGTGTGGTCTGGACCAACAGCTTCCTGTGGATTGCACGGGATTTGTCTTGGCTCTGCCCAGAAGTGATTTGGCTCCAACAGGAACCTTCCCTTAAGTGGTTTTGGCCTTGAGAAGCCAGCAGCAGTGCTGAGTTTAACCTAATTCTCCAGGAAAAAGGGCCGTGTCTGGCTCAACACCGGGACTTCCTTGAGATCATGGCTGCTTACCAAATGGCCACAATTATAAATTAAACATCTGCCGAGCTCTCAGAAGAGGCCAGACACTGCAGTAGGTGGCCATGGATCAGGGGAGTGAACAATCGACTCATTCTAGTGAACCCCTGCTGCGCTTCAGATAATTAAGGATGGAATCCAAACTTGTGCTAAGAAAATGCAATCAATTTTATATGTCATCTAGATACATAATTGAACAGATAAGACAATGATTATTCATGACTCACTCAAGATCTGTTTCTCATAAGCATACTTTTCATTTAAATCAAACCTCCCTGGCTTCATGAAAACTGTCCTCATGGAAGACTTGCACAGGTGAGCTGCACATTTCTCATTTCTGCTTTCTTAAACAAGATGCTCCTACTTGGGCTTGTTGTATATTGTGGTGCATTAGGTTGAATGAACCATACAGCTGCACACAACTCCCACCATATCCTCCCATGACCCTGCCCACCCAGGTGATAACCCCCCACCATGTGCCCCCGTGATCCTGCCCAGCTAGGAGACACCCCCCTCCCACACTGCTGACTTTCAGCGACCCTGCTCAGCCAGGAGACACCTCCCACCACTAGCACCCAGTGACCCTGCCCAGCCAGGTGACACCCATGATCATGTGCCCCCATTGGCTATGCCCAGCCAGGAGACAGCCCCCATGGTGTGTTCCTGGTGATCCTCCTTGGCTGGCACCATGCTGGCCCTTCCCCAAGGCATGTCTGGGAACTGTCACCAATCCTGGACAGAACACACAGCACACCTGCCCTCTCTGTTGATGCTCTTCTTCATGCCGAGTCCACAGCTTGCTCCATCTTGACTCGGATCCTCACTGTGTCCCTGTTGCCATCTCTGGCTGGTCCTACTGTGGCCTCCTAAGAACCTTCCCTGCAATCTGCAATCTCTCCCAGAGGCAGCCAGGAAGCCCTTTCTTTTTAAACAATTGTTCAGGTCATCCCATTTTCCTGGTTAAGATGTTGCAGCCTGTCCCATGGTATGGATAATGACCCCGACATCCCTTTTTGGCCTCTCCATGGCCTGACATGGCATTGCTATTTCCCCGCCCTTGCTCACAAGACTGCAGCCTTGTCAGTGTCCTCCTCTTTATTTGTATAAACTAGGCCCTTGTACGGGCTTGTCCCCTGCTGACTTTCCCTTCCTCCCAACCTCCCCTGGTGCTTTCTTCTTGTCATTTGGCTCTTGACTGAAATGGGTAGCAGGAAAAGGGCTGATGTGGGGTTTAGGACAGCATCTCAAAGATGCAACCACGTACAACCAGGTGTGGTGGCTCATGCCTAACATCCCAGCACTTTGGGGGATGGGGGCAAGAGGATTGCCTGAGTCCATGGGTTCCAGACCAGCCTGAGCAACTTGGTGAGACCTTGTCTCTACAATAAATAAAAAAATTAGCCAGGCACGGTGACGCGTGCCTGTAGTTCCAGCTACTTGGAAGGCTGAGGCGTAAAGATCGCCTGAGCCCAGCAGGTTAAGGCTGTGGTGACTGTGAGCATGTCACTGCACTCCAGCCTGGGTGATAGAGTGAGACTCCAACTCAAAGAAAAAAAGATGCACACACGCATGAGCACACACATGTACACACAGATATATACATGCACAAAATATACAAACATACACACAAGCACATGCACACAAATATATACACAAATACACACAGATGCACACTCATATGCACACAAATAGATGCACACAGATACCCAGTTATATACACACAGAAACTCTAGATATATATATTCCTGCCTTCTTCCCTCCTTCCCTCCCTCTCACCCTCCTCCTCTCCCTCCTTTCTCCTTCCTTCTTTGATAAGGAAACTTCCCCCTGCAACTCCAGCATCCATGATCCCCAAAGCCCCTGGATTTTTGTTGTTTACCTGTCCTTCAGCTTGGATAGAATCATTCTATCACCATAAATCATGTGCTTTTTATAAAATTTTATGATTTTGTACAACATCAAAACTTGGTGCTTTGGCTCATGAAATAAAAGATGTTACAAGATTTTTATTCGTTCTGTTTCCAGATGGTGGAATCCCAAGGGCAACTGAAGTTTTCTGAGGACTCAGCAGTTTTACTTAAGGTTCCTATTTTAAGGATTCCAACAAAACGCCGCGAGTTATCATAGTACACTCCCTTTTGAAAATTCCTTTCCTCTGCACTCCGTGTCCTTCATAGAACAAGCCACCCCGCTGTCCCTACACTAGCTGACAGGCTCTGTGGCCAGTGCCGGGTGTGAAGGCCAGCTGAGTCTCCTTCCACATGCAGGAAGTGACTTGCTTGCAGCAGGTCCAAAGCATCTGAGGCTTTCCCAACTGTTCCCTGGGGAGGTGACCGCTCTACCTGCTGTGGGATGTCACTTTATGAAAGCCTGGAGTGTTAGCACTTAGGAAAAGAGCCACCCTGTTGAATGATACATGCTTATGTAGGAAATCCACATAGCGAGAAGTCAGACATCACCCCCAACCCTGGAATGGTACTGTCACTTAGGCAACAGGAATATAGGACTCGTAGTCAACACTCACGGGGCATGTGGGCCCCAGTGACCTTCAGGGTGGTCGCACTTTATTGACTCAATTTGCCACCAGAAATCAGCAAAAATCACCACTGCACAGAATGTCTGACTGATGTGGGCTTTGCTTCTTACTAAGGTGTAAACTGTAGGATAGTATAAATGTTACCAGAAGAAAACAGGCCAGTACAGTGGCTCACGCCTGTACCAGGGTGGAAGATACCACTCCAGGGAACACGATACAGCAATGCCCTGGACAGGCTCCAGACCAGCAGGTTGGAGGAAGGATGAATAGCTGGTGGCTTCCTAGGATGCTGTGGTGAGGTCAGGTGTTGGGAGTGAGGACCAAAGTCCTGGAAGCATGTGCTCCTGCCCCAACCCACACAGCACAGAAGGCGCCCAATAAATATCTGGTGGACAAGAGGACAATAAGGCATTCTCTTTTCTTTTTTAATCTTATTTATTTATTTATGGAAATAGGGTCTCACTATGTTTCAGGGGCTGACAGTGAACTCCTGGCCTCAAGCAATCCTCCACCTCAGCCTCTCAAGGTGCTAGGATTACAGGCATGCACCACCACACTCAATTAATTTTTTGACTTTTTGTAGAGATGAGGTCTCACTGTGTTTCCCAGACTGATCTCCAACTCCTGCATTCAAGTGATCCTCCTGCCTCAGTCTCCTATACTACTAGGATTGTAGGTATGAGCTGCCATGCACGGTCCGGGATCCCTTTCCGAGGCTGCTCAGTCAAACCTACCCCATCACTTTTGGCCATGTTGCCCACACTCAGAACTCAGATGCCACCTTCTGGGCCCTCTCCTGTCACCCTACCCTAAACATCAGCCCTGTCCCTCGTGAGCCCCCACCTGTTGTCATGCTTGTCCACAGGCTATTCCTGTGTCCAGTCCCATGTTGGCTGTGAACCTGGGCCAGGAAGGACTTGGTCCAGTTTGCTTATCGCTGTGTTCCTGGTTTACCAACGTGGTCTTGGATAAATGCACTTTGAATGAATACATGAATGAACAAATGCACAGTTCCAGACGATCCCACCCAGATTGCTTCCAGCCCTTCTGAGCAGCAGTGCAGAGGCCATTGACTTTGAGGAAGAGGGGTTGAGTCCCCCAGGTGCCTGGGCTGACCAAAGCCATATGCATGCTTCATCTTGTTCCTGAGGATTTGAGCAGGAAGCTGTGGGAGGTGGGAAAAGCTAGGATTCTGGGTCCATGAGTAGAGGCCGGAGGAGCCTGGAGGAAGTCTCTCAAGACTGCCTGGTGTCTGCCAGCAGGCCCTTCAGCCTCCACTCAGATCCTGGCTTCTCTGTCTCCCCTGAGAGCAGAGCCGCTGTCTCTGAGCAGGCCCACCCTGCACCTCCATTGCTCTGGGGTGCTTTCTGTCACTGAACTAGGGGTCTGCTATCCAGGTACAGTGGGCCCAAGAGGCACTTGTTGCTAGTTTCTGTGAGTCCGGGACACAGACAGTGGATGTCTACAGACATATGCTGTCACTGGAGCAGATCAGAGGGCCCCAGGTCCAGGAATCAAGACAGAGTAAAGGAGGGGGGATTTTGGGCCACAGATTCTATTGGGCCACTCCTCCGGGGAGCATGTTGCAGAGGTCTCTCAGGTCACAGGGATCTATAGGGCTGCTCTTCTGAGGAGCACATTGCAGGGATCTCTTGGGCTACAGGGGTCTATCAGGCTGCTCTTCTGGGGAACACGTTGCAGGGGTTTCTCGGGTTGCAGGAGTTCATTGGGCTGCTTCTCTGGAAAGCACATCACAGCCTTATTCACTGAACCACAGCCCAGCTGCATCTACATCCACATCCATGCACGTGTGACACTCAGCTCAGGCTGACTGGGAGTCGGGTGTGGCTGATGTCCCGAGGTTACCATGCTGGGGAAGGGATGCAGGCCAGCACTGTGTTCTGGAAAATCTGGCCCTGGGGATCCCTTCCTGGTTTTAGGTCATAGCATTAGGTCATTCTGCTTATGCTATCATGTCTCAGGCCTCCCAGTTAATGATTTTTAAAATACATTTTTTTTCTGTTTCCTTTCAAATAAACAATCTTGAAAGCACATTGTACTCACTCCTGGGCTCCAAAAAGCTACTTTATGCAGAAGAAATCAAGTAATATTTAAAGGAAAGAAGTAAACATAAGAAGAATTTTCAAAATGAACATAATAAACTGAGGTACAGTGATGGGAAGAAGTGGAGAAATGGCATTGCTCTGATGGAGTGAGATCTGCTCTCTGAGTCAAGGACACATGATCTCACAGAAGGACAGAATCATAAGAGCACAGTAAAGTGACCTGGAAGTGGGATTCAAAATGTCCAGGCAGCCAGAAGGACCCCAAAGAAAGTATGAAATACAAACTCAGAAACAACAAAGAAAGTTCATGTAAAATATGAGGACAAAGCTAAGGCCACTGACTCCTGAATGTGACCAGAATGGACCAGGCATTCAAAAATATCATGCAACCTAAGAGTTAAATCACAATTCTACAAGAAGGCACATAAGACAGTCAGAAAAATAATAATTTTGAAGTGAAAGAGACAAGGATGAATAAGGCACCAGAGGCCATAAAACAGAAGACCAATACATCAACCATATATAACAATAAGAAAAATCTTTATGTTAGAAAAACTTGAATAAAATATTCAAAGCATGATTTAGTGTGGAATATATTTGTGCCACATATCACATTCAAAGTGTGCAATTTTTACTTTATTCATAATTCATTATTGCAAATCAGTGATTAAAATGATCAATAACCCCATAGACAAGCAGACAAGGGACAGAGACAGTGCAGAAAAATAATTGTTTCTCCTACACAGGGAAGGTGAGAAAGTGTAATCATGAGTGCTGCTTCTGCTTTCTGGCAAGCTGGGACCCTGCAGCAAGCCCCTACCACAGAGAAGGGTCAGCAGGGTGACCAGCATACCTGTATAGAAGGCTGTCAGTGACATATCTAGAGAAAAGATGCCAACCTTCTATGCCCACCACACACCCTGTGGGGAAATCCCCTGTGCCTGTCCACATGTGCATGGAGGATTGTATGATTCTCATGGCAACCTTCATCCACCACAGGGGCCCGAGTCAAACACACCCTACTGTAGCCACTAAGAGCTGGCTGCACCCCAAAGCACTGAGAGAATGAGGCGACCTCTATTTGTGTTCAGAGAGAAGAGCTAAGTTCAGAGAGATGTGTGTTGGACACTTCCACCTGTGTGGAAGTCATAGAGGAAATATTAATACTTGCTTGTGCTTCACTGCAAGTACATAAAACACTAGCAGGGACCATTGCAGCAGAAAGTGCTTTCCAAATGCCAAAAAATCACTAGATCAATTCTTTGTTGAAGCAACTTTTGGGTGAGTAGCATCTAACATGATTATGTGCCCAATGGTCTAAGGTAATCATGTACCTAATGGTCTAAGGTAATCATGTACCAATGGTCTAAGGTAATCATGTACGCAGTTGTCTAAGGTAATCACATACCAATGGTCTAAGGAAAACATGCATCCAAAGGTTTGAGATAATCATGTACCAATAGTCTAAGGTAATCATGCACCCAGTGGTCCAAGAACCCAATGGTCTGAGGTAATCATGCACCCAATGGTCTAAGGTAATCATGCACCCAGTGGTCTAAGCACCCAATTGTCTGAGGTAATCATGTACCCATGGTCTAAGATAATCATGCACCCAATGGTCTGAGGTAATCATGCATCCAATGGTCTAAAGTAATCATGTAACAATGGTCTAAGGAAAACATGCACCCAATGGTCTGAGATAATCATGTACCAATGGTCTAAGGTAATCATGCACCCAGTGGTCTAAGCACCCAATTGTCTGAGGTAATCGTGTAGCCAATGGTGTAAGGTAATCATGCACCCAATGGTCTGAGGTAATCATGTACCAATGGTCTAAGGTAATCATGCACCCAGTGGTCTAAGCACCCAATTGTCTGAGGTAATCATGTACCCAATGGTCTAAGGTAATCATGCACCCAATGATCTGAGGTAATCATGCACCCAATGGTCTAAGGTAATCAAGTATCCAATGGTCTAAGGTAATCATGCACCCAATGGTCTGAGGTAATCATGTACCAATGGTCTAAGGTAATCATGCACCCAGTGGTCTAAGCACCCAATTGTCTGAGGTAATCATGTATCCAGTGGTCTAAGGTAATCATGCACCCAATGGGCTGAGGTAATCATGTACCCGATGGCCTAAGGTAATCAAATATCCAATGGTCTAAGGTAATTATGCACCCAGTGGTCTAAGTACCCAATGTTCTGAGATAATCATGTACCAATGGTCTAAGGTAATCATGCACCCAGTAGTCTAAGCATCCAATTGCCTGAGGTAATTATGTACCCAATGGTCTGAGGTAATCATGCACCCAATGGTCTGAGGTAATCATGCACTCAATGGTCTAAAGTAATCATGGTATAAGATAATTATGCACCCAATGGTGCAAGTAATCATGCACCCAACTGTCTGAGGTAATCATGCAGCCAATGGTCTAAGATAATCATACACCCAATGGTCTAAGGAATCACGCACTCAATGGTCTAAGGCAATCATGTGCACAATGGTCTGAGGTAATCATGTACCCAATGGTCTTAGGTAATTATGTAGGCAATGGTCTAAGGTAATCATGCACCCAGTGGTCTGCGGTAATCATGTACCAATGGTCTAAGGTAATCATGCACTCAATGGTCTAAGTAATCATGCACCCAATAGTCTGAGGTAATCATGTACCCAATGGTCTAAGGTAATCATGCATCCAATTGCCTAATTAATCATGAACCCAATGGTCTAAGGTAATCATGCACCCAATGGCCTAAGTATCCAATGGTCTGAGGTAATTATGTACCTAATGGTCTGAGGTTATCATGCACCCAATGGTCTGAGGTAATCATGTACCCAATGGTTTAACACAATCATGCACCAATGGTCTTATTTTCTAGTCACTCTCAACTTCAAATATCCTGCCTGATGGTATGTTCATATACTCAGGGCTGACCAAACACATATCTTAGGGTCTGGTTTATCCAAAAGAAAGAAGATGCAAGTGCCTGCCTTTCTGTTCCTTGAGAAGCCGTCCTTGGTGGCAGCATGTGAGTTGACATCCCATAAGCGCTTTGGGTTCTATGTCTTTCCTTCCTTTAGTTTGATGTAGGTTCCCATATTGTTGTCCTGGACCAGGGCAGGTACCTACCACCCCGAGCATTTGGAACTGTTGGAGAATGGGCAACATTTTAGCAATCAGGCCTTTTCTTCCTTCAGTCTGGTTTATGCTTGCCTGGAAGTAGCAGTGAAACTTCTGCAGAGATGCCACTGGCACCTGTCACTAGCAACCAGCTCCCCTCCTCACCCAGGGAGGACAGGGGACTTTAGGCTCAGCTGGGTGGTCCCAACAAGCTTGAGAAACCCAGAAACTAGATGGAAAGTTGGAGACCCAAGGTGAGGCTGTGGGTCTGCAACAGCTGGGAGCCCTTGGTGGGGGGGGGTCAGCGTGGGTACAGGAAGGTTCTGTAGTGGAGTCATTTTTACCAGTGAGGGGCTGTGTGTAGCTATAGCAGGGATCTTACCGGTGGGTGTGAAGTCATTATAACATGGTTTTTGCAAGCCTGCTCTAATATATTTAACAGACTTTGCGAATCTGCCTCTCTGGATTCCAAAGGTTCTTTGGAAATTATTATTAATTGGTTAGACAGCAAAAAGCACAAGTGGACCCAGCACATCCAACTCAGAGGCAGATGATCTTTTGGCAACTGCAGAAAGAAGCATGCGTCTGAGAAACCAGGCTCAGCCTTAAAGGCAAGACGAGGCAGCACTCCTGGGAGGGACCTCTGGCAAGATGTGGGGATGGATGAATGAGACAGATCCCCCTCCCACAGCTGTCCTACTGGGAACTGCCCCAGGGGACAGAGGGCTCAACCTTCTTATGAAACGGTGGCTCAGCCTGTAATCCCGCACATTTGGGAGGCTGAGG
>NW_007248572.1:467342-470493 GCF_000164805.1 Carlito syrichta | reverse complement strand
CAAAAAAAAAAAAAAAAAAGAAAGAAACCTGTCCTACAGCCCAGGAAGAAGGAAAACCTCTCCCATAAGGCAGCCTGAGGAGAGCCAGCTAAGCCTTCCTCAGTCCTAGTGTCAGCCCCTGGGAAGGCGCGATCACCTCTGCCAGGTTCAAGGTTCTCCAGGCCTCGGTCCCAACACCCCCACCATTGGGCTAACCTTCTTCTGTCCTTTCTTTGCCCTTTCCCCATTTGCCACCTTCTCCAGAGACAGAGTCTGGCCCTGGACAGGGTCCTTCCTGCTCCCATAGTACTCTGGGGAATTTCTTGGAGTAGGCTGACTGAGCCTGGTGAGTCCCTACATCTCTGTGTCCTCCGATTTGAGCTGGAGGCTGAAGGGCTGCTGGGTGTCTGGTGAGGTAGGGAGGCAGCCCTCCCTGCAGGCTCTGGGTTCACGTCGATGTCCCTGAGGCAGACATGTGCTTCTCTGGACTCTGGACGGGGAGATCTTCCCGCTTGGAAGTGCCACTGTGAGAAGGGGAACTTAGCAGCTTCGTGGGAGGGCAGGGCTTATGTGCTGCCCTTGACCCTGGGGGCACTTCACGATGTCATGGTTGTTTCCCCAGCAGAAAAAATGGAAGAAACAACAGATAGGATGATGATCAGGCCGAAGGGGGCCACTCCCCTCACACCTGTGAACTGTCCAGAGGTGATAAGGGAGCCCCGGGGGCCATGGGCACAGCTGCGCTGCTCTCACGGACTACACATTGGCACCCATTGAGCTTCAGCCTTCAAGGTAATGTTACCAAGCAGGGCCCTTGGAGCCACACCCCAGGGTCCCCGCCCTGGTGCAGTCCCTCCCAGTGGGATCTGGGTTGCTGCTGACTCATTTTACCCAGCAGAGTGCCATATTGAGTGAGCTGGCCCATTTCAGTCTTGTGGAGGCTAGCAGCTTCTGCTTCCTCCCTCTGGAAACACTCCTGGGGTTGTGGGGCCACCCTACTGGAGACCACATGAGAGGCCACGTGGAAAGATCAGGCCTCTGCCACTATCAGACCCCGGATGACCTGGCCCCCATCACCTTGCCATGAAATCATGCAGAGAGACTCTAAGAGAACCAGTGGGAGAGGTGCCCAGTGGAGTCCCCACCCTGCCTAGCCCAGAAGGATGACTAAGTGGCATTGTTTTAAGCCAGGAAGACTTGGGTGGCCTGCTGAACAGCTAGAAACAGCCTAATAGAGCCCAAGGTCTGATTTATTCTGCCTCTGCTACTAGCTGGTGGTGTGACCTGGGGCAGGTTTCCAGTCTCTGAAATGGACGCCATGCCACTCCGCGTAGAACTCGACGTGAGGATAGGTGCACGGTACTGTTGCAGTTACTAACATCTGCACAGTTCAGGGACAGTGAGCCCGAGACCAGGAGCATTTCCATCCTGACAGATAGCTTTCCCTGAGATGGCCTGGGCCTGTGGAGTGGGAAGTCCAGCAGCCCTGTCACACGTGACAGTCCCCTCTGTGAGTGACATGCAAGCCCATCTCCTGGACAAAGGGAAGCATCTCTTGGTCCTGTGGCGGGCAGAGGCCTGTGGCCCAGAGCTTGGGCCACCCCTTCCTCCTACTCTTTCTCACACTGACGCCCTCTGCGGTGACAGGCCCACAAGGGCATGATGACCCCAGGCATGGGAATACCAGGACAGGTCTGGCTCACTGACAATATAGCACATTTCCCTAAGAGACAGGATTTCTGTGTAGGATTTTTCATATTTACATTTTAAAAAATTGGTTGTAAAATATGCATAACAACGTTTACCATCTTGACCACAACCATGTTTTTTTCTTTGAGTTGGGGGTCTTACTGTGTCTCCCAGGCTGGAGTGCAGTGGCATGATCACAACTCACTGCAGCCTCAAAATCCAGGGCTCAAACAATCCTCCCACCTCAGCCTCCCAAGTAACTGACACTTCAGGTGAATGCCACTACACCCAGCTAATTTAAATTTTTTTTTTTAGAGACGAGGTCCCACTATGTTACCTTGGCCTCCCAATGTGCTGGGATTACAGGTGTAAGTCACCATGCCTGGTCCATCTTGACCATCTTTAAGTGTATAATTCAGCAGTGTTCTATACATCCACACTGCCGTGCAACCCATCTCTAGAATCTTTTGCAAAACTGAAACTCTGTCTCCATTAAACAAAAGTTTCCTGCTCCTGCCCCAGCAGTCCCTGATAACCAACGTTCTGCTCTCTGCCTCCATGAACTTGACTGCTCCAGGGACTTCATACAGGTGGGATCACAGTTTCTGTCTTTGTGTGACTGGCTTCTTACACGGTGTAATTCTCTCGAGTCTTGCCCATGTTGTAGCGTGTTAGAACGTCTTTCCTTGAAAAACAAATTTCAAGGTGGGGGGCACACTTCATCAGTAAGGGCACCTGATCTCAAACCAGGTGAAGTGGGGACCAAAGTGAGGCCCAAATGACTATTTGCATACCTAATCCTGAATTGTACTCCACATCTTTAAAATAAAAATTATAAATAAATAAATAAAGGAAAGCAAATTTCTTTCCCTAGAAAGCCTGCATGGTATTTCACTGTGTGCATACACCTCATTTTGTTTATCCGTTCACATGCTGGTGGACATGAGAGTTGCTGCCACCTTTTGAACATGGTGAAATATGCCGCTACTAACATGGGGGTTCCAGTCCTTCTTTGAGACAATACTTCTAATTCTTTTGGGTAACACACCTGGAAGAGAATTGCCAGATAGATGGCAGTTCTATTTTTATGTCTATTCTAATCTTATTTTATTTTTTATAAGGACCACTATATTGTTTCACATAGTGGTGAGATCATCTTTTGCTTCCACCCACAGTGCCCACGGGTTCCAAGTCTTCTAAATATGTTACGGACCCAGGGTGACAGTGGGACATTTTCTGGTCCTTGTGCATATGCAGGAGGGATAAGCAGGGGGCAGGAGGGACGTCAGGGGTCAGGAAGGGCAGGCACGGGGCAGGAGGGGTGGACAAGGGTCAGGAGGGGTTGATCAGGGGTCAGGAGGAGTAGAACGGGGCAGGAGGGGCGAGTGGGAGTTGGGAGGGGTCAAGCAGGGGTCAGGAGGGGTCAAACGGGGCAGGAGCGGTAGGCAGGGGTCAGGATGGGCTGGCGGGGGTCAGGATGGGC
>NW_007248572.1:433071-466848 GCF_000164805.1 Carlito syrichta | reverse complement strand
GGGGCGAAGGTTAGAACAGGGGCTGAAGGGTGAGCAGGGGATTGGGAGGGCCAAGCAGGGTTCTGGTAGGGGTGGGCAGTGGTCAGGAAGAGCGGAACTGGGTTCAGGAGGGGCTGATCAGGGGTTAGGAGAGGTGGGCAGGGGTCAGGAGGGGCTGAGCAGAGGTCAGGAGGGGCAGGCAGGGTTCAGAAGGGGTGGAAGGGGGCGGGAGGGGCTGGGAGGATTGAATGTGGGCGGGAAGGGGCCAGGAAGACTGGGTGGGAGGCATGAGGGCAGGGTAGGGGTCCGGAGGGTGGAATAAGAGGATAGGAGGAGGCCAGGTGGGGAACAGGAAGGATGGGCAGGGGGCTATCCTCCAAGGAAGACTCATGGTGAAGCCCTATTGGTCTTAGGCGTTTCATGGCTGTGGTCTGCGGGCCGCTCCTGCTGGAGGCTGCTTTGCACAGTCTAGTGGTGAAGGATGGGAGGGATCACGTCCTGGCTAACACTTACCACTTTCTGGGGTTCGTCCATCTGCTTGTCTGTCTGTTTCATGGCAGCCATCCTAACAGGGGTGAGGGTGCACCTCTTGTGGTTTTGATGTGAGTTTCCCTGGTGATCAGGGATGTCCGGTGTCTTTTCATGTGTGTGTCGATCATTCGCTCATCTTCTTTGTAGAAATGTCTGTTCAAGTCCCTGGACCACTTTTCACTTTGTTGTTGCTGTTCAGTTGCAGGGGTTCTTTATATATTCTGGATATTAACCTCCTTATAAGACATATAATTTGCAAATCTTTTCTCCCATTTAGTGGACTGCCTTTTCACTAAATTGATGCAAAAAACATGCTTTATTCTGAGAGTTTCGCAGTTTTAGGGCTTATGTCTGATCTACTTAGAATTAATTTTTGTGTACGCTGTGAAGTAAGGCTCAACTCCATCCTTTTGCATGTGGACATCCAGTTTTCCCAACATGAGTTGTTGAAAAACCTGTTATTTCTTCATGAAATGGTCTTGGTACTCTTGTCAAAAATCATTCAACCATATATTTCTAAGCTCCCTAGTTCATTCCATTGATCTACATATCTGTCTTTATGCCAATGCCATGCTGTTTTGATTACAATAGCTTTGCAGTACGTGTTGAAATTTGGAAGTTTGAGCCCTTCAAACTTGTTCTCTTTTCTCAAGATTGTTTTGGCTACTTGGGTTCCCTTAAGATTCCATATGAATTTAGGGTGAATTTTTCTATTTCTGCAAAAAACACCTTTGGGATTTTGATAGAGATTGCATTGCATCTGTAGATCAATGTGGGTGGCACTGACATATTAACAATATTGTCTTCCAATTCATGAGCAAAGGCTGTCTTTCCATTTGTTTATTTCTTCTTTGATTTCTTTTATCAGTGCTTCACATTCTGTGGTGTACAAGTCTTTCTCCTCCTTGGCCAAGTTTATTCCAAAGTGTTTATTCTTGTTGATACTATTGTAAATAGAATTGTTTTCTCAACTTCCTTTTGAATTGTTCATTGTTAACGTTTTCTGTGTGGACTTTTGCCCTGACAGGCGTGGACAGTGTAACCTAGCACTGTCTGTAAGACCTCAGGACCCTCCCTCTGAAGAGCTGGAAGAGCCCTGGACACCCCTACTTGGGTCTCAGAGTTTTCCAGGAGAATGGGCTTACAGCCAGGGAGGTCACTGGCTTGCAGCACCCATCTGATAACCGGCGCCATCTGAGCGGGGTGCTGGCCCCTGCCTCCCTCCCTGCTCAGTGTCTGTCTTCCAGTGCTGGGTTCTAAACTTATACCCACACCTGTGAAGCCCCACTGGCATATGGAATTTGTAGCTTATCAAGGATGCCTCTCTAGTACAAACAATAAACCAATAGTGATGCTTCCTAAATCCTGGCCAATCTCTTTCTGGCTTCGGCCCGAATAGATTGAATTGATAAATACACAGAAAACAAAACAAAACAAAACAATAAAAGACTGTTGAAATCCCAATGTGGCCCCTTAGAAAAGTACCACAAATAATTCCCCAGTGCGAGTGTGTAAGGGCAATGAAGTACACAGAGAAACTGCACGTGGCCATCACTCTGCTCTGGAGGGCAGTGTTTTAAAATCATTTTATTATTTTTTTCGGTGGCTTTTGGGGGTACAGATAGTCCTTGATTACACGGACACATTGCTCAGCGGTGAGGGATCCTGGTTTTAAGTGTACCCAGCACCCCACCTGTGCATGTTGCTCCTGACAGGTGATTTTTCACCCCAGTGGGCCAAGTTTTACTGGGGGTGAAAGTGCCTGGGCCCCTCCCATAGCAGCTGTTAGGGGTGGGGTGGAGGGGCCGCCCTCTATTGTCAATCCCAGCGTCATCTCTCCTGTAAACGCTGCAGCCCCGAAGGGAAGTCGGGGGGCGTGGGAGGCCAAGAGCCCCCCAGGCACCTTATCTGCTGCCACACTTCTGGGACCAGGCCCATGACCTCCACCCATGACCTCCCCGCTGACTCCCCAGTTCCTGGAATTGTTAGGAAAATCCCTCTAACAAGCTGAGCAAGGCTTGGTCCCCTCGGTGCTGCTGCCCACGCATTGAGAAAGGGTGAGGTCAGCCATAGGGGGCTCTGTGACCCTGGGACCTGCCTCAGGCTTGTGCTGGGTTCAGCTTCTGCTTTCTGCCATCCCTTGGCTTTGGGATGTGGAAGCAAGACCAGTCCTGCAGATGTAGAAGTTTCTAGTGCCCTTGGCCTGTGGCCTTCCTAAGAGAATCCTGGGGGTCCAGGAAGCCTCTGCCTCATTAGAAATGCTCCTCTCCCCCATGCTTCAATATGAAGCACAGAAAGTAAGGATGAAGGGAACATTGGAAGACAGTACCCTCCCTCACTTCACCCACAGAGACTTCACTCGGTCAGTACAACGGTGGTGAGATGGCACTTTCTGCTACACTGTTTCACAGATGACACACTGAGGCATGAGGGCACTGCACACCCAGGCCCATCTCACAGCCCTCAAGGCCCTGGTTCCAAATCATCCAGAACTTCAAGATAGCAGCAGAGCTTCAAGTCTCTCCTGGGCATGCATGGCATGCGCGGAGGCCAGCGGCCATCGGGGGTGAGAGGATGAGCAGGGAGTGACTCCCTCAGGTTTGAGCTGCCATTCTGCTGCTTCTTAGAGGAGCTACACCCCGGCCCCCTCCAGGCACGCCCCAAGGGCCTAGAGCACACCCCAGGACTAAATGGGAGGCTTACATCGCAGACCCCGTGGCTGACACATGCGCTTCTGGGTCCTCCATCCTAGAGTCCCTGAGACCCCTCATCCAGGCAGAGCCAGTCCATGCTGAAGCTGACTTGATGTTTGCACTGCTTTCCCTGAATGTGGGAAACCAAGATAAGAACCAGGAAATAAGTCATGCATGATCCGCTCTGCCAGAAAACCCCAGAATAGTTGTGCTGACAGCATATGCCAAGAAGAGGGGCTTCCCAGATAGGGGCAAGGGTGTGGTAGGGTGACCTGCTTGTGGGGGTTAGTGTGTGGTCCTTTGGGATCCAAGAGGGCTTGTCATGAACTGAAGGGACTACGGGCCCTCTTCCAACCTGCGGTCAGATCTTCAGGAGTCCTGGAGGCTGAAGATCCACTGAAGCCTGTGGGTTTCCCAGATATGGTACCTGCCCCTGCCCCGACCTGGGCAAGGCTCCAGTGGTTGACTCCTTCAGCCGCCACAGAAATAAGCTCCGACTGTTGGAAAATACCATTGGGTTGTTCTCTGTGGACTTCAGGAACACCGAGGAGGTCCCTGTCACCTCGACCGTAGAGGTCAGACACTGGCTTCTCCACACCTTTCAAGATGCCAGAAGTCAGGGCCACCACTCGGGGCGTCGAAGGCAAAATACAACTCCAGTGTCACATAGCGAACACCAGTGGACTGTGTGGGACGTGCAGTGTGAGGACACCCACACTGCATTTCTTGGAACACAGAGAGTCCTGTAGGGTTTTAGTGTCACTTTCATAAATAAGCAAACAGAAAGATTTCATGGTCTGTGGTGTTTGGAAAACAAGACTTTGAAGTAAAACAGATTTCCTCATTTGGAAGTTGCTGGTGTTTTTAATGCGTTAACACATGTTTTTGATTACCAAGGGTGGGGGGTGAGTAGGCAGGTGCACTCAAACTTATTTGACAAAGCTCTCAATCTTATTTTGTTTCTTTTTTCTTTTTTTTCAAGGACTATCTATTGACTTAGTGTGAAAAATACACGATCCAAAGACAACAGTTTGCCAAATGCTGCTTTCAAAAACTGCAGATGATTGAATATTTTCCACATGGTTGTGCTGTCTGGAGGTCTGGCTTACTCTGCTCCATTGAAATCCTTGGAAGGGTCGTGGAGTGAGAGGAAATATCACCAGGACCTGCGCTTTCTGCGTCTCTAACACCTTCACGTCGTGTTTAGAAGGATGCATTTCTTTTTTTTAAAATTTATAATAATTTATTATTTTTTTTAGAGACTTGCTATGTTGCTCAGGCCGGTCTCGAACTCATGGCCTCAAGCAATCCTCTCGCCTCAGCCTCCCAAAGTGTTGGGATTACATGCATGAGCCACCGCGTCCTGCTGAAAGCTGTGTTTCTTTACGCTTGTGAAGTGTGAGGTCTGGGATGCTGGGTGACTTGGGAGATGCCCCCCCTCCCTGGATTTAGTCTCAGCTCTTCTGCTGTCTCAGTGTTTCAGTGACAAAGTGTCCCAGGAAGCCAGACCCCTTGGAGCTATGGCTTCCTGCTCCCACCTACCTCCTCAGTTCGGCTCCTCAGAAAACCCACCATGCCTGTCCCTCCACAGAGGCCACCGCTGTCCCACTCTCGGTGGCCTGGAGAGGGCCACACCAGCATGTTCTCCCCCAAGTTGTTCCCCTTGGGCATGGCTCAAGTCCTCAGTGCCCTGCCTTCCCACAGTCTTACATTCCAAGCATGGGCCAGAAAGTGAGGACAGGAGTGCCCCTGCTGGGGTCTACCACACACTTCACAGCGCCCCAAGCCTGGGCAGTGTAGCTTCGCCTTTTATGGGTCAGAGCTTGGGGGTCCAGGCCCACTACTTGGCCACTGCCTGGCTGATGTCAAGGTCTGCGTTTGTCCACACCCCAGGCTGACTCATGTATGAGCCTCAGTGTCCCCGTTCACAGGTGATGCTGTAGGGTGAGACTTGAGGCTTTCAGCCCTTTTTGGAAAGTGCTGGAACCCCTCCTGGCTAACGCTTGCCCTCGTGAACACATACGGACATAATGCTGATTTGCCTTTGCCCCATTCTGGGTTCGTCCCTGTGGGGTCTCCACTGCACTGTTGGAAACCCCGGGATAGCCAAATTGCATCTTTCCTTCCAGTTGTGAAGGTGTAGCCCAATTCCTGGGGTATAGCCTGGAGCCACTGGCAGAATCCCCTGGAAGCTCATGGTGAGAACCTCTTTCTAGGCCCTCTTCCCCTTCCATTCAGATGGGGTGGGGGCAGGATGAATAAGGGAATGTTTCCAACCAGAGCCTTGCCATGCTTTGGCCAACTATGGCAGGAGAACTATTTTCTTCTGACCTCGATGTCTTATCAAGAAGATAAGAAAAAAACTCCACACTAGACATCAGTGCTATGACAAGAGTTAGAATGGGTTGAGGAGGCCTGAGCAGCTGGATGGCCCCATGCAGCTGGGGACGGGCTGTTCTCTTTGGATGCTGCAGATCCCTTGGCCTCCATGAAGGACTCCCTCTGGAGGTCTCCCATCCCCCACTTCTCCATCCGCTGTCCCACCCCCACTTTCGTGATCCCACTCAAGTCCTACCTCCCTCAGGGAGACCTCCCAGTCCACCCCAGGCTGTGGTGTGTGCACCAGAAGATGTGGCCCTCGGAAGCTGGTTTAGAGGTCTGCTCTCTGAAGCCAGATCCTAAAGTCCCTAGTGCAATGAGCACTGCTGGGGCCTCCTGCATCACTACCCACTCCTCTGGGGTCATTGCCAGCACCCAGAGGGCACCCTCCTCAGGTGTCAGGGGGGACTACTGCAGGTAGTCCATCCCTTTCAGGATTCCACCAGGGTCACTCGACAGAAAGAGCAGCCATTTCTACATCCCCCGTGAACCCAGTCTACTCTTTCGGGTCAGGGGCAACCAGACATGTGGTGCTGGGGTGCAACCTGGTATTATCTTGTGGTTCTTTGCTGTCCTTCTCTCAGGATCACTGAACACCTGCACCCACCCGAGGAGGACCTGCCTTCTCAGTAGGCTCATCTCAGGGGGTGCTGGACACAGAGCGGGTGCAGGCTGGGGTTCACCTGGGCATCTGATCACAGGTTCCCTAAATATTTATTGAGCAGTGCTGCTTGTGGGCTGGGCTGCCTGGGGTTAAGTCTGGCTCTGGTGCTAATTAGCTGTGTGATCTCGGTAGGTCACTTGAGGTCTCTGTGTGAGGGGGATAACCATGGAATCTTCCTCATGGGGCTTTCCCAAGGAATATAAAGTGGGCTCCCTATGCCAAGGTGAGGCTGTTTGAGCTCACCTTCCACACACAGCAGTACCACCAACCGGGGCGGCCCTATAGCACGTGGGACCCAACCTTGGGACCTCCTGGCCCACCCCGGCCTCCCCAGCCTCCTGAGCCAGCTTGTCCCTCTCCAACTAGGTCTCCAAGTGTGTGGCCCTTCATGGTCCCAGCTTGGGAGCCAGAGACCTTGGAACCTTGCAGCCCAGCCCCCTGGCTTCCTCCCACCTAGGGCAGCCCCTTGACTTTGAGTCCTTGGAGTTCCCTTGTCCCACCCCCCAACTTGTCCCGTCCTTTGATGCCTGCCAACCCCTCAGTTCACCCACCCCCATTTCCCAAACCCACTTGCTCCCTCCTCCGGGGGTTCTCAGGTGTCTCTGACCAGCCTCAGTCCCCTCACATCCCCAAGGCAGCACCTCCGGGCCTGCTCCCACTGCAGTTTTCCTGCTTTGAGGGTCCCCTTCAGATCGACAACACATATGCAAAGGAGGCTGTCCCATGTCTGCCACATTGGTGGCTCTGAGGCCACACACCATGGGATGCAGCCACTGCTGAGTGTTTCTAAAATTGTAGTCAGAGGGTGGTGCAGGCATGGCTCAAATACCTCGTTCATGGGCTGGGATCTGCGGTGTGCCAGGATGACGTGCCCGTGGTAGGTACCCATGCGGCTTTGCTGGTGGGAAGTTCCGTGTGCCCCCTGCCTCCTGATCCCACCCCAGAGATCTTGTGTCCCCAGAGGAGCTCTCTACAGTTCAGCAATGTCTCTGAGCTCGCCTCCGCCTCTGTTCTGCCCAGTAGCGGGTATTTTTCACACGACCCCTGGATCCAAGCACAGCATGTCTAGGTAGAGCCAGTTCCCCAAGGAAGATCCCTTGAGCTCATTGTGGCCAGTTCAGTCCCAGCAGCAGCAGCCAAGGCGATTCCTGCACTCAAGAGATGCCAGACCACAGCCTGGGCTCAGAAACCACGGTGTAGCTCCTCCTTCAGCCCTGCCTCATGCCTTGCCCCCCAAATGCGGCCTCCAGGGCCAACTCCCAATAGCCTACATTCACGAGGCCTCATCCAAGGACATCTGGAGTCTTTGGAGGCCAGAGGCCGACAGCAATGGGGCCAATGAGGAGTGCTTTGTCCTTTTTTTTCTCCAAGTGAATGAATGAATGACTGGGAACTGTTCATGCTGCCCGATCACCCTGTCAACTGCTTGCCTACTCTTGCTAGTGTAAGGCCAGTCGGCCCTGCCCAGACAGAGCCCACATGGAAACATGAGTCATCCCCAGCTTGTGGGTCTGAGACTCACTGCCCAGTGCCACCAGACTCAATGGCCGTCAGACTCTACGGCCATCAGACTCAATGGCCACCAGACTCGATGGTCACCAGACTCAATGGCTACCAGGCTTGACAGCCACTATATGTGACGGCCACCAGACGTGAAGACCACCAGATTCGACAGACACCAGGCTTGATGGCCATCAGACATCATGGCCATGAGACTCTCTGGCCCTGCCCTGGGAGCTGGGCAAGGCCACACTCCACTCACAGGAGCTGCACAGGCAGCAGAACCAGGTGCATGGTGACATGCACAGCCTTTCAGGCTGGGAGACTGTTTGTGTCTGCGGACTCGGGGCATCTGGGCCACCTGTGGATGCCAGAGAACCAGAGTTTTGGAGCTGGACATGCCTGCATGGTGACATTTTGCTGTAGTGACTGCATTTCTGTGAGCATCTCTTTGACTTCTAAAGTGGGGGTGATAAACACTAATAGCATGTGGAGTTGTTGGAGGGGCAGAAATCAGACCATGTAAGTGCTAAAGGCTGTGTCCCCTAAAACTCACAGAAGGACGTCCTGACCTGACCCAGCACCTCAGAAGGTGTCCTTCTCAGGAGAGGGATCTTTAAGAGGCAATTCCGGCACAGCTCAGTCTGACCCAGTATGACTGGTGCCACAAGGGTAAGAGAGCAGAGCCTAGACTCACACAGGGGAGGAGCAGGTAGGAACAGGAGGAGGAGGATCTACAAGCCCAGGAGGCCTCCTTGGAAACCTACCATCAACTCCCTGACCTTGAATGTGGATGTTGCTGTGGGGAACTCTCTTTGAAGAATGGTGGCCCCACCCCGACCCTGCCCTGCCCACGGAACACACAAGTGCACCAGGAGACAGTCCCTCCACGCCTACCACATCCGCCTCTACAGCTTTTCCTCCCTCCCCAACCCCCCCGCACCCCATGCCCTGTTGGGATGAGGCCCAGTCCCGTCCCTGGTGATCTGCTCATACCCCTCTGCCTATGTCCCTCTATCCTGGTCTGGAAAACTCCAGCTCCACTTGCTTTTTTTTTTTTTTGAGTTGGAGTCTCACGCTGATGCCCAGATTGGAGTGCAGTGGCATGCTCCTGGCCACCGCAACCTCGACCTGCTGGGATCTGGTAATCCTTCCACCTCAGCCTTCCAAGTAACTGGAATTACAGGTACATGCTACCATGCCCGGCTAGTTTTTTTAAAAAATTTGTTGTAGAGATAAGGTCTCACCAAGTTCCCCGGGTGGGTCTCAAACCCACGGGCTTAGGCAATCTATTCACCTAGGCCTCTCAAAGTGCTGGGATTACAGGCTGTGCCACCGAGCTCGGCCCAGCTCCACTTTCAGATCCAACCCAGTCTCCACTCCCCTGAAGAGCTTGCCACCCCCACACCTTTGCACGGCACTTCTGGCCTGGGACCCACCATCCTCATGCTGGCCATGCCATGTCATGCTGTGGCCTCTGCACACACCTGTCTCCCCTCACTTGGAAGCTCCTGAGCACCTGGTGTTTCCGGGAGCACCAGGAAGGGAAACCAAAGGCTATGTCGGGAGCTGTCCTGACTCCCAGCTCTCAGAGTATGTCTCCCACAATCCACAGAGGCTGTGCTTTCCAGGGTATTTTAGAGCAATTTGCGCCAGGCTGTTTCAGATACTTCCATGATACTTGGAATCAGCCCCACCTTCTGCTTCCCCCACTATGGTGGGTGGAGAGCTTACTTATTACTGGATGGTGAGCAGCGTCTACAACTTGGGAGACCCTGTTTGCCTCCCAGTATCTGGCTGAGCCCCCCATGCAACATGCTGTGACTGCTGGGACGTGCCTTGGGCTATCGCCTGCCCTAAGCAAGGCCCTCCAAGCCAGGAAATAAGCAGCTGGGCCTGTAATCATTCCACAGCTCTGCTTTCCCATGGCCTGTGGACCTCCGCAGAGGGCCCAGCTTTCCTTCAGCAGGTGGCCCTGAAGTCTGAACTGGCCTCGTCCTACTGTGCCAAACTGCAGTTCCATCAAGGGCAGAGGAGGGGGAGGAAGCCCAATCCCAACTGGACGCCCAAACTTGGGTTGGGAGCACTGAGTCTACCCTGATGTCACCTCTCCAGTGAGCTGTCCTTTTTAACCCGCTGGGCTGGAGGTCACAGCAAAAGCCAGGAGGCTTGAGCATTTCCAAGATGCTCTGGGGCAGTAAACAAAGACAATCAAGGCCAGAGGCACTGGCAGCCTGTTCTCTCTTGAGGCGCGGGCTGACGTCTGCTAGAGGCCTGAGGTTGCTGTGGTGGGGCAGGAGACCACCCCAGGGGAGGCCGGGAATGGGGACTGGACCCCAGAGCTGTCCTAATTTGGCCAAACACATGCTTGATGCAGAACAAAAACCACTGACTCTGGAGGAAAGAGGTCCCCGCCAGCCTTGGGCCCTGGATGAAGGCGGTACTGACCCTAGCCTAGAGATATGCAGTAACCGGCCCACACCAGGAGCCTGCAACAGGTCTCCAGCTGCAAATGCCCATCTTCTTTCCAGTTTAAAAACTCTGCTTTCCATGCTTACTGTAGGAAGTTGGAAAAGACAGATATATATCTGGGACCAAAAAGCCACCCACACGCCCAACCCAGAAAGGCTCCCACACGCCCAACCCAGAGAGCTTCCACCAAGTTTTTGACATAGTTGAGGTTTCTCTACAGAGTTGTAATCCTTGGGTCTTTCCCACTTGAATGTGAAAAGATAAACATCACCCTGGATGCAAATAAGCTTGTTGCCAGCATCAATTTTAATGTATGCGTAATACATCCCGTGGCTCCTGGAAGGCTTACTTAACCATACTATTATTGTTAGATTTGTGCAATGCTCTTTTTTGTTTGTGTCAACAATAGTTCTGTGATATTCATGCAGAACACTGATTTTGTAATTAAGACCATCCCCTCAGAACAGATTCCCCCACAAACAGTGATTTGGAGAAAAGTGTAAAGATTTTCCATGTGGGCACCCACATGCACACACGCAGGGACAGCTGGGACTCCAGTTTGGCTTGTGCCACTAACCGGATGTTCCAGTGTGGTCAAGTCACAAAGTGCTAAAGCAAATGCCCTCGGGTACCCTAGCTGGAGCGTGGGAATGGTTGTCCATAAAAGACTTCGTGTGACTCTTTGCAATACAGACTTTCACCGTGCAGAGATGTGTGTGTCCGCACCATGCTTATTTGTGTCTCAGTGTCACCTCTAAATGGAGCCCCCAGTGGAATCCATATGGCAACACTTTGTAAGTTTTCATTTCTGTCTTATTCTCAGTTAGAACGTAGCACAGTCGCCAGCTCCCGCTCGTGACTTCAGCGTGGTTGGTGTCTCCTGCATCTCTAAAGCAACAGCGCTCTTCAAGGCCAATGCTGAGAACGACGAGCAAGGGACAGATGAGTGGCTTTATAGTCACAGCTGATAAGCACGCCAACAAACACCCAACTCTATCACACTTTCTAGTGACCAAACTTGACCTGGCTTAGTCTCCCCAGAACTTCTTCCCACAGCTCGGGAGTATATCTCAGGGATGGAAGATGTTCAAAGATGTGGTCTATCCTGGTGTGGCAGGTTTGAGACAGGCGTAGCACGGCAGATTTCGGAAGACTCAGTGGGCATGCTCCAGGTTGAGAAAATAAGACAATGAAGATCGGTTTAATTTGCATGAGGCCCCTTTTCCTTCTCTTTTTACCCACATTTTTTTAATAAGACTATAAAGACCAGAAATGAAAGACTTAACCAAAATTCCTCAGGTACCCCTCTAAATTAGGGAGACAAGCTAACAATTTAAATTGCAGTGGCAGGGCATGGTGGCTCACGCCTGTAATTCCAGCACTTTGGGAGACCAAGGTGGGAGAATTGTTTGAGTCTAGGAGTTTGAGACCAGCCTGGGCAACATAGCAAGACCTTGTCTCTAAAATAAAAATTAAAAAAAAAATCACAGTAATGACCAAGAGCCATGCACTGTCAGTAGACATTTGTGAGTGTGGGTTTGTGAGCATTGTTTTGTGGGAGCCTCACTGACCAGCTGCAGGGCAAGGAGTGCACATTCCAGTAGTCTCTGGGAGCAGCAGGGGATTTCCAGCCTTCCGGGGTTTGGGATAACTCTCCAAACTTGGGCCTCTGACTGCCCACTGCAGGTCCCCTAAGACCTTGACATCCAGCCTGGACTTGGCTGTTGTCAAGCTGTCCACCTACAACCGACTCTGGGGTCAAGGTCTGGGTCGCCCTCCCTCCCACAGGCCCAGGGCACGGTGAACTCTCTGAGCGGCCTTGCTACCCCATGAGACTGAGTCCTGCCAGCAGTCATATGTCCACCAAAAACAGATGCAGCCCACAAGAACTCTTCTAAGTGATGGATGTCACCAGGCCAAGGTGACAAAACTGAGGTCCCAGGAGAATGAGTAAGCTTCCCCGGGTCCCAGGGAGGGTGTGGGTGTGATGCTAGTGGGGGCTGACGGTGACACATATAGCGTTTAAAACCCATCCACATTTTGCTGTTCTTTCTCCTGTAGCATCTGTGAGCAGGTCATGTTGACACCTTACCTGGGCATCATTGGAAATCGAGTCTCAGGGAGAAAACATGTCTTTGCAAAGTCTTAGTGCTGTCCCAGCTGTGGGATAATTCACATTCCTGATCCCTAATCTAGGTGTCTTTCCAAAAGAGGGTCTTCAGCAAGTCGCATCTTGTGGGAGGCAGGGACTCGGGCAGGACAGAAGCAGCCCCAGCTGTGCCAGCAGGGAGGCGAGCTCTCACCTGGCCATGCAGTACCTGGATGACACAGCGGGTGAGGCAATAAAGAGATTTCCAGGCCGTGAATGTGGATGTTTCCACATTCCCCAACTGCCACCACCACCTCTGCTGGACTGTCCAGGTGGTCCACAGCCATCCACAGACAGGAGTGCCCTTGGAGCCCTGGGACCAACCAAGAGATAGGTACCATGTAGCATACACAGTGGCTGCCAGGCAAGGTGGGCACAGCCTTCTGGCCGCTACTTGGGCTACCACAAGCAATTTGACCAGCTTCCTGGGATCCCAGTGGGCACCAGCCAAGAAAAACCTGAGGCTTAAAGGGCGCTCGGTTGAGCTGAAGGCTGCTTTGTTCTACTGCAGGAGTAGAGCCATGGCTGCCTGGGGGCTTCTCCATGAGTGTTTTAAGGTTTTGTCATTCCGCTTCCAGGTGCGTCTCCCCCACTGTGACCAGTACCAAGCAGATTCAGTCCCCAGCTCTCTTCACGCTTCTCCTTCTCTGCCCAGCAGTTTTCCAGAACAGGTTTCCTTGCACCCATTTGCAAGAGCTGTCTGTACAGTTCTCAGGTATCTCACAAGCTGGTTCTTAAACAACCATTATTGAAAATAACTGGGTACACATACACGTAAAGGAATTATATTAAAAAGGCAATAAGTACTACAAACATACTGGCTCCTGGTGGTTTTTGCCACAATTTGTGCTCTTGGGCTATTTGTGTCCATGACATCCATGTGGTAGACACACCACTTAGCAGTGGGCAAATCACACCTGCCCTGCCCCCTGCTCAGTGACATCACGGTGATTCATGGCCATGGCAGGTGATTTATACTGCAGGAAGAGGTACGTGCAGCAGCGGTTTCCCCCAGGGGACTGTAGTTAGAAATGTGCTGGGATCCGCAACTCCCAGGTCAAGGCTGCACCCTCCAGCACCCAGCACAGGGCAGTTGCACAGAAACTGGGCATTCCCCATGTGCCTTCTTCTAGAGAAGCTCCGCTAAGCTTCTGAAACTTCTTACTGCAGAAGGCCTCACTGAGCATCCTGAGAGCTTAGACACTCGGAGACTCATCTTCCCAACATGGTGGCCATGTTGACTAGGTCCCTGTTGGTTTCTCCCGGAGTGAGGGAGGCTGGTGTCCCACCAGTGAAAGACATGTGGCAGGGGTGCCATGGGACTGGCAGGAGACAAGGAGCGGCTGCAGGACAGGGTTGGGCCCTGGATGTGCTATCTAAGCAGCCTCCAGCAGGTCTGGACAGTGTCAGAGGTAAAAGCCACTGTTTGGTCCAAGAGCAGGAGGGGCAGCGTCCATCGGGTTGTCTTGGGACACTCCTGACGCCAGCCACAGGCCAGTCCTGCCAGCCTCTGCCTCGCATGGGCTCTGAAGAGTCAGCCCAGAAAGCCTCACTGTTTTCTCCTCCACCACCTCCTCCAGCCTGGCCTCACCTGCCAGCATCCTCCCTTGGTCTATCTGATCTCCAGTAGTTTCTGTGTTTCAGGAGCAGACACAGAATGGAGCCAGGCATGTGGACCAGCTCCCATCTCCGAAACCAAAGCAGATGAAAAATTTCCAGAACACCTCTTGACTTCCATAAAAACGCCCTCAGTGCTGAAGTGAGATTTTGCAGAGATGTGCTGTGATCCCTTGGGGCGAGCTCTAAAAGTCATGACAATTCAGTGAGAGCCACGGAGAGGAGACTCCTTTTCATTGTCGTGACTTAATTCTCCACTAAAACTGTGACTCAGTTTCGCCTTGTTTCATGTCACACATGTGTTTCAAGGTAATTAGCCATGCAGGCTGTCTTAGAGCAAATCACTTAACTAACTTCCATGTTTATGTAAGTCTTCACAAGAGAGGATTACTCCTTAAACTCCAGTTCCATAGGACAGTGCCTCTGCCTGTTCCTGTCCTGACAATTTTAGCTTTTTTCAGTGGACATTTTCAAGCACGTGGAAAAGGCAAGGGGATGAAAAAACAATAACTTATAGTGACCTGTACACGCCTTTACCAGGCCTTGGAGTCACCACACAGCCCGTCCCACTTTCTGTGCACCCATCACTCTCCCACCCAGTGTTTAGAAACAAATCCCAGACAGGATACTAGACCATCTGCAAATGCTTCAGACACCATCTCTACAAGGTTAAAACAATGTAAAATAGTCCAACAGCATTCACATACCTAAAAATTGATAGACATTATTGACTATCCAATTAGGGATGATGCTACTGTTACGGCCCGATACAATCAATTGGCTACTATCTCTCACAGCCAATTAAATACGGGAGGCAGAGCCTGGATGAAAAGGGAGTGTTTAATTTCTATAATCAAGTTATAGGGAGATAGGTTGGCATCATTGCCAGAAAGCCCACTCCAGGACCACAAATTCATTCCAGTGTTTATACCAAAAATTCGTAGCCTTTCACCCACCCCGAGTTCGAAGCCTATGTGCAGTCTTAGCAAGACTCAGGATTTATGTTAACAACTTTTGATATGTGACCTCTGACATGACACAAAATCTGCTTGTCATGTTGACATTTTAGATAGCATTTTGAAATTTACAATATGTTCTCTTATAGCTTTTTCTTAGAAGAAGGGGCAGACAATTGCAATATTTGGATGGAAAGGAAAGTCATAGCATTTAAGACGATAACTTTAAATTGTTTTAAAGCGTAATTGCCACAATCTTCTATTCCCAGAGCCCTGGCCTATGACAATCCAGTGTCCTTGTATTCACAGATTGGGGAGGGTAGGAGGTGGGCAATGCCCACACCAGGCTTTCAGACACACTCCTGCCAACCTGGGTCCTAATGATTAGGTGGTCTGGCTTGCCAGCTGTTTCTTCTTCAGCACCAGCAATGCTACCAGATAAGAATGGTCAGTCGGGCAAGGCCATGCTAGGAGGTGGGGAGGTGGGGGCAGATAGGAAAAATCCACTTTTGAATCCAAGCAGCTTTAACGTTCAGCCCAACTCAGCTACAAAAGAAAACAAGTTTTTAAGACATTCTATATGACTGCTCAAAATGGTCTCTTTTTGGCCTATAATACTGCCCTGATTTTTTCCACCATCAATTTTTGCAACTTGTTTGCATTGGGATCTAAATAAAATGTAAAGTTGCCATATGTGGATGCATCTCTGAGGCCTGTTTTAATCCATAGGTTCTCTGCCTTACCCCCACCCACCCCAAGCTGAAGGAGTTAGTCGCTGCCATCCAGCATTTCCCAGAGTCTGGATTTTGCTGATTGCAACTCTGTGGGGTTTTCCGCTCTGTTCCCCACCCCCTGTGTTGTCTGCAAATGGGCAGTTGGATCTGGAAGCCTGAGCAACTTCAAGTGTGGGTTTACTGTTTATTTGTGATGACACTTTGCAGGTGGCATTGAGCACTCCTCTCAGGGAGCACATGACATCTGGCGGCCTCTCTTTTCATCAGCAGCCGTAGGTGGTCACTGCCATTACTCCATTAGAAGAAGCAAAATTCTGTTGTGACCATCCCAGATCGCTGAAAGACCTTCACAGAGAGAGCACTGGCTCCATCAACTTTTTTGTTGCCTGAAGGTAGAATTCACATAGGGGAGGTGGGAGAAGGCTTGATTCTGCCCTTTTATGCACCACGTTTTAAAAACGTGATTCTCTAGAATTCTCCAAGGGTAGGTACACGAGTTATTCGTTGTTTTTCACTGGATAACAAGTCACCATAAACATTGCAGCTTATGATAATACACACCTCACAGTTTCTGTGAGCCAGGAGTGTGAACTCACTCCGCTGAGTCCTCTGCTTAGGGTCTTTCACAGTGCTGGTGGGGGCTGCAGTCTCTGCAGAGGCTGATCTGGGGAAGAATCAACTTCTGACTCACTCAGGGGGTGGGCAGCCTTCCCTACCTTGTGTTGAGAAGACCGAAGCCTCGGTTCCAGGAGCGGGGACTCCAGGCCACCCTGGAGTCTGTCCACACAGTGACTCATGATGTTTTTTAGTCTGTGTTTAGTATCATTATGAAATTCACAGATGTAAACATTTTTGATGTGTTTCATTCCTTAATCCTTCGATGCTCAGTGCAAACTTCTTTTTTTCATTTTACCTCAAAAATATAGATTTTTGTCTCCAAAACTTGCCTCCACCACCTCCCTCTTCAGGCTACATTAACTCTGAAGATTCTACTGTCTCAGCACATTTCCTGGCAGAGTACTTGGTTTGAATACATCGTTTCTAACAGAATCACCTGGGGCGGTAGTTAGCCGGTTAGGTTACCAGCTCCAGCCCTGAGGTTCTGCTCCTGCAGGGATGGGCAGCACCCCAAATCTCTGCCTCTTTAAGAAACCACAGGTCACTCTCACTCACACTCCTATCTGGTAACTTCTGACCCAAACAGTTTTCTCCAGCGTGAACATTCCTAAAAAATGAGACAGGAGGCTCCCAAATAATGTGACCTTGTTATGTTGATTTTTGTGACTGTAGTTCAAGATGACGTCATCTTAGCTTGGAATGCGATCTAGTCAATTTCTCCAATAGGGGATTCACCTGTGTAAGGAAAAGTCAGCTTCCTAGGAAGCCCCTTGGAGAAACACGTCACTTGTCCTCGCTGAGTCTCTCTCACTCACAGAAGACCTGCTGCTGGAGGAAGAAAGCAGACAGAGCTTTGTGGAGACCCTAGGCCGAGTTCCACCATCAGAGACAGTTGTCCAGTGAAGCGCAGGCACTTTAAGAGACAGGACACAGTCAGCACGAGCCACCCACAGAGCGGACCTGTGGCTACTACCGAGATGGACCAGCATGCAGCAGTGTCAGTCCTGAGAACCGCCGGCCATAGAGGTTTGCAGCCACAGACCAGCTCAAGTGACTCCTCTGAAAGCGGCCCCCGAAGTCTTGTCTTTTCTGTCCTGACTGTCTCACCACAGGACCTTTGTGACTGTGTATGCCTGAGCCCCAGGTGTCACAAAGCAGCTTCTGCTGATCTGTGCAGGGCCATTTCCCCCCCCCCCTCAAGGCACCAGTCTTCTTATTACAGAAATATTTCCAAAACAACACTTTTCTTAGAAAGCCCTAAGCCAAGGGGACTTCGGGACTGGGACGTGGAGGCACCCAGGCAGGAGGCACTGAGGCACTTGGGATCTGTGTCTAGAGCTCAGGGCAAGTCAGTCTGGGCTGGGATGGGCTGTGAGTGCACGTGGGCCTGGACCCTCCTGTGTTCCCTTCACCTAACTGGCAGCCCCTCAGCCCCCTTCCCAGTCTGCCCCAATACGTTGGGAGCCCGAAGCAAGAGGACAGCATGGCATATTTATTGCATGTTTAGACATTTGGAATTCCCAAGTGAAGCTGGCAAACTGTTACACAAAGCACGGCCTGTCTGGCTAGCTGGATCAGCGCCCCTGCACCATGACCAGGAGCCCGGTGTGAATGTGGTATTCTGGGCCAGAATGTGATGGTGTCAAGAGAGGCGGTCTTTAGCCCACGGCCTCCTCTTTGCCTCTCCACCCAGCTCTGTCCTGTAGCTCAAGGGGTCTTGTGCCTGCATGTGTGACAGCCAGCCTGCCCACACCTGCAGGCCCTGTCTGTAAGCAGTCACAGATCAGGGCGCACAAGGGCTGCTTCACCCGTGGGAGGACGCACAAGCTAGGGGGTGGCCGCCAGCCCGGCAGGGGCGTGGCAGAACAGAACTCATTGATTCAGGTGCTGGAGTGGGTCTGGAAGGGGGACACAGGCTCTGGGTGGACTTGCCTGGAATCCTTGCTGTCTGGGGAGACAGGCTGTCAAGACAGCACCCCTGATGTGTGGGACCAGAGTATTAGGGTGCTTTTACTCATCAAATGCAAGTCTTAGAAAGGAGCCAGCTTCTATAGGCTCGTCACTCTGAAAGTCTGCCAATGTTGCTGACCTTGTGAGCGAGAGCAGAACCTTCTGCCAGTGCAGCCCCCGCCGCCCCGCACCCATGTGAGGATACCACCCATGCCCAGCTTGCGGCTGAGGGAGCCGTGATGGCATCTGATGACATGTGAACTCTCCACACCTGCAGCGTTCAGCTTCCTTGCATGTCTCTCTCCCTCATCTATGAACCAGGGGAATAAGGTTCCACACTGTTGTTATTAGGATTCAAGGGTATGATAAGATCTGTGGCAATTCTGCACAATGCCGGGCACTCCAGCACCAACAACTGCACCACAGCTGGGGGCGTCTCCAGAGACAGAGGGTTGGGGAAGATGGCAGGGGTGCTCTAAGGGTCTATCCTGGCTGCCCTTTGCTTACAAGGAAAGGGGGCCTGGACTGGAAGAAACCAGGACTGGCAGAGCTCCCAGGTCTTCTGTGCCCCGGGCCTGGGGCTACATGTGTAGGTCCAGCCCAGAGAGGCCCTGTGTGCCTTCGTTTGTTGGGGAAAGTGAGCAGCGGGAGGCTGCATGCTCAGCAGGTTGCCACGGAGGACAGTGGGGCCTTGTTCAGCTGGGGACTCCGGGCAGGGAGGCACAGGCCCCCAGACAAATGACACGGGGCAAGAGAATGTCACTAGAGGCCTGACTCCTCCCACAAGGTCCAGTGCATTTCTATGAAATCTGATAAACTTTCAAGTTCAAGTCGTAGGCTTTTTCGGGGCTACTTTAAATGTTGTAGGTCAACACAGAGACAAGTCCCGAGAAAACACAACAGAAGACATGCCCTCATCTTCTTCCTGATGACTGATGGGGATGCCAGAAGTGAAGTGGTACAAATGCAACCAGGACGGCCTTAAAGACACAGCAACTGATGAAGGGAGTCATCAACTGCCCTGAAGATACGTGTATGGCCATGCTACAAAGTCCATGGCCCTCGTGCCACTGCCCCACATCTGCCTCAGTGGGCTGCCTGGAGGCAGAGTCTGATAGGCCTCTCAGGCGAGCAGTCACTAGGAAGGAGCTGTCAGGGAAGGCCAGGCAGGGGAGGAGGGGGACACGGGGAAGACTCCTCAGGGTCTGCTTTGGCCGACCCACAGGGAGCCAGGACCCCACTTCTCCCTCAATCTGTTCCACCTGGACCAGGGGCCTGGCTTGTGACCCTTATGGCCTTCATGACTCAGACTGTGCCCACCTCTCAGGGGTCCCTGGGCCACAGGCCCCCATGGGGTGAGGACAGTTTTCTGGAAGGGGCAGCCATGAGGACTAGCTGCCTACACTCTCAGCAGTGGGTAGGGGGCCCCTCAAAAGGCCCAGGAGTGGTCTGTGCTCCAACACACTGTCCACTAAGTTAAAGAAGGAAAGGACAGTCAGGTTCATAGAATCAACAAGGCGCATCATGAAATGTAACATATTGCTAGTGTTAGAAATCAATCGAACAAGAATAGGGTATTGCTTCCCTAACATAATAAAACTCTGTGTGATAAAAAGGCATGCTGCTGGGTGCAGTGGCTCACACCTGTAATCCCAATACTTTGGGAGGCAGAGGCAAGAAGGATTGCCTGAGCCCAGGGGTTTGAGACCAGGGCACCTTGGCGATACCTTGTCTCTACAATAAATCAACAAATTAACTGGGTGTGGTAGTACGCACCTGTAGTTCCAGCTGCTTGGAGGGCTGAGGCAGAAGGATCACCTGAACCCAGCAGGTTGAGGCTGCAGTGGCCATGAGTGTCCCACTGCACTCCAGTCTGGGCGACAGAGTGAGACTCTGACTCAAAAAAGAAAGAAAAACAAGGCATGCTTAACAGGGAAAAGTCTCGAAGAGGGGTAATGCCACAGTGTGTGACACACCCTTGATGTACTGCTCAGTGCTGGAGGGAAGCACTGAGTTTAGAAGATTCAGCAAAGGAGAACAACCCTAGGGCTTTGCAGACGGAGAGTGTTGTACACGAAAAGACAAAGAGAAGCACCTGGGAATGTGGCAGAGATGATGAGCGTTCATTAACAGCCTGGTTGCAAAGTTAATTTGCAAAAATCAATAATTTTTCTCTATAAAAACCGAGACCAGTTGGAAAATAATGGGAAATTATTCCATTTATGAGAGGAATTTAAAATTTTAAGACACCAAAAAATAAGTAAAGTTTATGTTCCTTGTGACAAAATTCTTAAAACACAAAGCAAAGAGGAAAAAGATAAGATTGTGATTACATGGAGAGACATTCTCTGTTCTGGAGTTAGTTGAAAATTCAATGTCATAAAACTTAAAACTCTTCTCACATTAATCTACATCCTTATGACTGTCTAAATAAAGACAGAAAGATAGCTTATTCTCAAGTAAGAATAAGCTGATTTTCATCTGTGGGAAGTGCTTACCAAAAAGGAAAAAAGAGGTAAAAGGATACCCAGAAAATTCAGATAAGGAGATGTTCAAATCTGAAAGACTCAGACTCTGAAACATTGTCTCTCCCAGAAGTTGAAAGAATTAGACATTTAAGTGGGTGAATAGACAGGTCGGTGAAAGGAATCAAATACTGAAATTGATCAAATAATACCACAATTCAGTTTATAATCAAGACAGCACTTAAAATCAATAGAACAGCAAGAGTTGGCTGTTTAATGAAGTTAGGCAACTAGATAACCATCTGGAATAAAATGAAATTGGATCCCGAACTCACCCCATTCTTCAAAATATATTCCAGATGTAACAAATAAAAATTCAGTAAACAGTGATATTGTAACACTACTAAATGAAATAGAGAAGCATTTTTTGTTGTTAATGAGAGTGGGAAAGAAAAGTTTTGTCTGAGCAAAATTCAGAAGCCAAAAGGGATTGGGTAATAACTTTAATTTGATAAAAAATTAGAATTTTCTGGAGATAAAAAGAAATCATAAGTGAAGTTAAAAGACAAATAATGCACTGAGAAAAAAGAATTCACATGCGTGCAGATCTCACAAAGGGCTGACTTTATAAATGTGTATAGCATTTCTGTAGGAAAAACACCAACATTTCAGCAGGAAGAACAGACAACCCTATCTCTACGCCCCAATAGGGCAGTTCTCAGGGTCTGGCTAGGGAACACCAGGGACATCACTGCACACACACTTGAAAGGTCATGCCGAAGCTGGACTCGGTGGCTCAGCCTGTAATCCCGCGCCTTTGGGAGGCTGAGCGAGTGGATTGCCTGAACCCGTGAGTTCGAGACTCGCCCGGGCAACTTGGTGAGACCTCATCTCTACAATAAATCAAAAACTAGCCGGGTGTGGTAGTGCGCACCTGTAGTTCCAGCTACTTGGAAGGCTGAGGTGGAAGGATTGCCGGTGCGCAGCAGGTCGAGGCTGTGGTGGCTGGGAGCGGCCACTGCACTCCAGTCTGGGTGACAGAGTGAGACTCCAACTCAAGAAAAAAAAAGAAAGGTCATGCCGACTCTGGAGGGCAGATGAGAGACCGTCTCCAAGATGTGCTTCTGAATGACAAATGCGGGCCTGGCGGGGTTGCATGGGCACGAACATGCTTGCAGTTGAAGAGATGTGTAGGAAGGGGTGCCCTAAGACCCTCCATGGGAAAGGGCCTCCAGGTGGAGCTGGTGCTTGAAGGGTGGGTAGGGCACTCATCCAACTGTGTCCTCCTCATCCAATCTGCCTCCATTACTAATTAGACACATAAGATCATATCTAATTTTTTAAAACTTCATATAAATATATTAATATGGAAGAAGCATATGGCCATCAATAACTTCTCCAGCAAGGAGACAACGGGTCTCCCGTATTCAGGAGGGTGAGCTGGGGGTGGGTACTGGAGGCCCTCAGATCAGAGAGAAGCCCCGAGGGTGGGAGGGGGCCCTCTGGAAAGACTCTTCCCACTCTGGGTGCTCTGAGTCACACCAAGGTGAGCTCACAGGAAATTGAGTCATCTGTGACTCTGCAAGGACCTGGGCCTGGGTCACTTCTATAAGATTCTTCCATCTGCATCAGCATTCCTGCTGGTGGGAAGATAGATCACAGGGTAAATGAGTGGGGTCCAAGTAGGAGACACAAGGGTGGATTGGCAGGGGGCCGGCTCTGTCCTGAGCTGGAGGCTGAGCTGCAGAAGGATTCCATTACTGTCCTAGCCTCTGGGGTCTGAGGCATGGCAGTGTATGCACTGGGTCCCTAGCTCTGAGATGCCCTTGCAGCGGGAAGCCCAACGGGCCCTTGTCAGGCACAGGAACCGGTTTTGCATTTGAATGGCAGAACCTAGTGAGTCAACTGGATGCTATCCCAACAGTCCTTCAAAGATGGGACCTTGGTTCTGTGTCTGTCAGGGCTCTGTGGTCCTTTGAAGCTCCTGCTTCACCCTCCCTGCTCTCTGGAGACCCCTCAGCCCCATCCTTCCCACCACCAGTTCTGGGTACCCCATATCACTCGGTCGTGATGATTTCAACCTGCCTGGGAGCTTCTGGAGGGTGATTCTATTTTACCCCAAAGCCCCACAGCTCAGTCAGGCCCTTTGGCAACTGGGAAAGGTTTGAAGGGAGGAGCTCCAGGAGGGTCCCTGGGGACGTTTAAAGATGTCATGGCTCAGAGGGAAATACAGGCAGGGCTGGTTCCGTGCAAAGTGATGAAGGAGCTAGGAGAGGATCACTTACCTCCTTGCCCCCGCCTTCTGCAACGGGGAAGGGGCACGGAGCCCAGGGCATCAGGAGCTGGCAATGTCATATGTGGCAGCCCCTCCGCGGGAGCTCGCCCTCCTGGAGGAGAGCAGGGGAGATGACTGGTGGGGCAACATGCCTCTAGGGGAGCATTTCAGAACATGCCATTGGGACCAGCATGGCGGTGCAAGCCTGTAATTCCAGCACTTTGGGAGGTTGAGGCGGGAGAATCACTTGAGCTCAGGAGTTTGAGACTAGCCTGGGCAGCATAGTAAGACTTCAGCTCTACAAAAAAAAAAAAGTAAGAAAAAAAAAAATCAGCCTGGCATGGTGGTGCATGCCTGTAGTCCCAGCTACTTGGGAACAGACCTAGGCGGGAGTATTGCCTGAGCCCAGAGTGTCAAGGCTGCCATGATTGCACCGCTGTGCTTCAGTCTAGGCAACAGAATAAGACTCTGTTGGTGAGACCTCATCTCTACAATAAGTCAAAAATTAGCCGGGCATGATAGCGCGCGCCTGTAATTCTGGCTACTTGGAAGGCTGAGGCGGAAGGATCGCCAGAGCCCAGCAGGTCGAGTCTGTGGTGGCCAGGAGCGGCCACTGCACTCCAGTCTGGGCGACCGAGTGAGACTCCGACTCAAAAAAAAAATTCAGCTGGAGGACGTGGGTGATGGGGCCTTCCCTGCAGTGTGTGCAGGGTCATCCTGGGGTCCAACGTGAGTCTTGACCTGGGAGCTGGTCATGTGACGAGTTCCACGGCCGCCGAGGGATGACGTGTGCGTGTTCCTGTGGTGAGTGACGTTTCAGCAAGGAGTGAGAGATAGTCTGGCAGAAGTCACCTGTTTCTACCTTCTCAGAGTTGTCTGCTCCCTGTCTCCCAGCACAATTCCCCAGGTCTCCTCAGAGAGGCGGCAGGCACCCTCATGGGGAAAGCAGATGGACAGCCCTGATGTCGCACTTTCCTTGTTATTTCAGTTCGCCTCTCATTATTTTTTGTTCTTGCTTTAAATGGGCTCCTTTTTAAAAACTTCCTTCCTGGCATTGAAGTCTCTTCCCAAGGTCTTTGCTTGCTTTAGCTCAGGAGCTTAGTGCCCAACATGGTCTGGAAGTTTTGTTGTTTCCCCATCAAGATGCAGAAGATTCTGGAGGAAGCAAGGCCTGAATCATGGCTGGACTGTGCTGGGAGCAGACTCTGTGAATGACCACCTCACTGAATCCCCAGGGCAGGGAAGGTCCCTACATTCACACAGCCCAGAAGGGCGCTTCCAAGCAGCCCTGAATTCCTAGCAGCACTGAGTAGGTGTGAGTGCCATGAGCCACCACAGCCACAGCCACAGCCACATCCAGGTTCCTCGCTCCAGGGTACTCCCCTGTCCGGGCAAGCATGTGTCGAGGGATTGGGCCATTTTGGGCCCCGTGCCACCCCAGACAGATGACCGGGTGGCTTCAGGACAAGGCAGTGATGGCCTGAAGAGGAGTCTGCTGGGCTCCAGCAGGTTAAGGACACTTTCCTCCCAGCACAAGGTCTGGGTGGAGGCCTCCCCAGTGTCCTCAGAGCCTGTGATGTTGCCGCCCATGCCGGAGTTCCAGTGTGTGCAGCAGGAAGGTCTGTTGGCTGCGCTCCCGTGCACGGGGTGGGGAGGCCGGCAGCTGTGGCTGAGAAGCCACTGTGCCTCCTGGATCTTTGGGCATGCACATCCTCCTGGCATGTAGATACTAAGGGTGAGACTGGGAAGGACACTTGGGACTCTCCGACCTGGCTTGGGAGAAAGGAGCTGTGAAGGGTCACACCGACCCATGCTGGAGAGTGCCTCCTTCCCCCAGCTCCAACCTCCATATCACAGGCAAACGCTTCCCAGTGCTGTGTGGAAATCCCCATGTGCCTGTGTACATGTGTGTTCGTGAAAGAACACCCAACCCAGGCCTCACTGCAGCAAGTCTGCTTGGCCCAGTCCAGGTTGGGGCTATCACCAAGTTTGTCACCCACCCCAGTGACTCTCACATGCAGCTGGGATCCCACGGTGACTGACCACCTGCTCCCTGTGCCTGGCCCTGGGGAGTCAGTGATGGTCAAAATGGGCTCACATTTACTGGGGGAGGTCAGTTTCACATGTGTAAATTCACCAATGTGCTCAGTTCTAGGAGGAAGAGGAGCCACGTGGGAGGTTTGCAGTGAGAACATGTGACAAGGAGGCTGGGTCCACCATGGGGGGTAACACTTCTCTAGGCCCAAGGAGCTAAGAGGGCACTGATCAAAGTCTATGCATGTGCTTTTGTGTGTTTCCACATATATGTGTTTGCATGTGTGTGCACACATATGTTCATTTGCATGTGTGTGTAAGCAGTGTGTATGCACTGTCATGTGTCACATGTGTATGTGTGTGTGTGTGTGTGTTGTACACCCCTCCCCCACCAGGGTGGGCACCGGGGCAGGCAGTTGAATGGTTGCTTGTGCTGCAGGGATCCCGGGTGCTGGGTGGGGGTGGCTGCACCCACATGCTGGGTGGCACTGACCTGTGTCTACTTGTCCACACCCCAACAGCCTGCACTGTACCTCAGATCCAGTGGGGCAGGATGCCGTGGCAGCACTGCCAGGGCAGGGCAGACACACCTGAGCCAGCGGGGACCCATCATCCACACCCATATGCCTGCACCTCCACCATGCCCTTTCCTGTGGGAAAAGGTGGGTAGCACAAAGCAGGTGAGACACCGGCTGCATCAGGCCTTGACATGCAGTGGCTACTCTGGCCCTGGAGCCATGCCTCTCTGCCTGCTCAGGATGGAAAGCACCACTGGAAGATGCTCCCCTCTCTCTCTTCCAATATGGATGGGGGGTGCAGAAGAGCTGACTTTGACCCTTGACCTGCCGTGTGGAGGTCTGATTCTGCAAACAGGCCAAAACTCTGCAGATCAGGGAAGGGTTTCAAGACCTCTGAGTCAGCGTCTGTCTCACACAGTGAATGTCTAGGACTCAGGGTCTGGAGAGAATGCTTTGGGCTGCAAGTACCAACCAAAGCATGAGTAGTCAAGCATAAGCACGTGGATGCCTTCACACAAGGAGACTCAGGCAGAGGCATTCCAGGAGCTACTGGTCCTACAGCTCCAGGAGGCCACAAGACCCAGCTCCTGCTCTGCTTCTGTTCTGCCTTTCTGGGCCAGCTTGTCCTGATCCCAGCACTTTGCAAACCAGCCCTTGGAAGAGCATGCAGAAGATGGGCTGACTGTTTCCCCTTCTCCTTAAGGACAAGGGGGACCTTCCCAGAAGCACTTGGAACTTTCCCTTGCAGCACATGGCCAGACTGTGTCACCCAAGCTTCCTGGGACAGGTCGATGACTGGGAGTGGGAATGTTCCTGTTTACTCATTCCTGTTGAGGCTTACCCGGAGCAGGATTGTAGCCCAACACAACCTGAGCTTCCTGGCCACAGACACACAATGGGGCTTCTCCCACGATGAGCAGGAGAGAGCGTCTGTTGTGGCCTTGAGAAGTCCTGGGACATTGCCGTTAGAACTCTCTGCTTACACAGAGCAAAAAGCTCACAGAATCCTGGGCAGTCCCCCAGAGACTTTCTGGCCGAAGAACCACCATGGCTATCCATGGCAGACTCCTGGCTACTGAGCTGACAGGTGGCAGGTCCCAGCTGCGGGAGCCAGTGTGGTAGCACTGAGTGGGATGCTGCTGTGGAGGCCGCTGGCTGTCATGTCAGCATGGCGGCCAGTGGAGACATTTGGATTTTTTAAAAAAGCCCGATATCCAGCTCTTTCCATAACTTCTCACACCTCTTAAATATGGACAATAGAAGTATTTAGGAACACTGTTTGGGCCTAGAATGAGGTGATCAGAGCAGGACCCACCTGGACCTGGCAGCCACCTTGACCAGGTGCAGTGCAGAGGTGACGTCTGGATGCCGTGTGGGTTTCACCACCACTTGCTCCCCTAGAAGCCCCTGGCGGGAGACACTGATGCCACCACGGAGGCCTTGAGAGCACATCTATATTCCCCCAGAACTTTCCAACTTTCATCTCCAGAGAGAGTTGGAAAAAGGGACAAGACAAACCAGGGTGCTTGGGGCAGGCAGATGAGCACCAGCTTTCACAGTGCTGGAGAAAGGAAGGGCGCGGAGACAGTGAGTCACAGCGTCATGTGGAGGCCAGACACCATCTAGGACCACAGGAAATGAAACTGGGTGATGAAATGCAGCCACTGGTGAAATGAACTTGGGGAGACAGATCCACATGAGCAGAAGCATTTGTGGGACCAGACAGAGGTGGGATCAAAATGATCAAAATGCCTCACGGAAGGAGACGTCACTGTGCTTCACTGGGGGCAGACTGAGCATGTACCCTCCAACACTTCCTGCCCCCCCATTTTAGTGTGCATGCACCCAATTTTGTGGCCGCCATGGACTGGTCATGTCCTTCCCCACCTGCTTATCTGTCACGCCTCCTCACACCCTTCCCTCTTCCCAAGAAGCAGAGACATCGAGACTGAGAGAACAAAGCAGTTTATATACAAGGGAAGCTATTTATTTTGATTATTTTATTGACAGGGTCCTGCTTTTTCACCCAGGCTGGAGTACAGTGGTACAATGACAACTCACTGCAGCCTCAAACTCCTGCCACGGCCTCCCAAAGTTCTGGGATGGCAGGTGTAAGCCACTGAGCCCGCTCTGCCATTTTCAAGAAAAGGAATGTCACAAAGAAACATCGTTGATCTCCTAATGGACTGAATCAAACCCAATTCCATCAGTCTGCTCTTCATGAGATGTTAAAGCACGAGCATCCCTGGTCCACCTGTTCAGGAACTTGGCCCCATTCTCCCAGCAGTGCCAGGGTGGGCCATCCCCTTGTCTCCTCCTCCCCACCCTCATGGTCTTCACAGGACAGTACAGGGCATAGGGGAACTGAGACTCTCAGCTGAAGCCATGGCACGTGGACCTGTGACGAGTGAGGGACTCCCAGGGTGCCTTTGTCCAGAACTCAGGACTTTACTCCTGACACTCAGGACAATGGGAGAAGTTCAGGTCCCTGCAAAAGTCGAGTCCTGCCACCAGGGCACACAGGGAACCCACAGCAGCCCTGTGGAGGGGAGGCCCTGTGCCTGACTCACGGCTCTGAATGCTTCTAGCTCCCTGGGCTTGGCTTTGACCCAGCCTACACCCATGACTGGCCTGGCATGTTTGTGCTCCAGAAGTCAGGGCACAGGAGCCACTGATAGGTGGATTAGTGTGAGGGTGACTGAGGGCACACCCTCCACCTCCTTGACCAGCACTAGCACCTCCTTGCAGGGAATCAGCGCTGGTGCCCACACAGACCTCCCGGGTCCCACTGGGGTGATGGCTAGGCATAAGGATGCAGGCTGATGGACCATATGGCGCCGGATCCCCCAAGCAAGGCCTGGACACTGCTGTTCATGGAGGATGGGGAGGCCGCCTGGGCTCAGGTTGAGACCCAGGTCGTAGTGCCGAGTGTGAAAACACACATGCTACCCCTCACCCTACACACATTCCCAGGTCCTGGCATTAGGGACATTGCAGCTGTGCCTGCTGCTTCTGCTCTGCCCGGCCCCACCCAGCAGATCCCTGCCTGCCTGCAGAAGGCGGTTGCTCTTCTCTGAGTGCAGGTGTGGTGCGATCCAGCATTGCTCCATCTCTGGGGCTTTGGGAAGGTGTGGAGACTTAGGACATGTGTGACACCTCCTCTTGATGTGATGTTCTCAGTGCTCCCCCCCGCGAGAATCAGTTAGCCACAAATAATGACCATCATCATCAAACTGCTACATAGTCAACGTGAGACTGTATTCACATGGCAACTGTGGACTAAGCATTTGCGGTGCCAAGTGCTTTACTAAGTCAGCTCATTTACTCCTTATGCCCCTCTGGACTATGACCATTTACATGAAGGGAAACTGAGGCCCAGAGAGGAAAGACACTTGTCCGGAGGCACAGTTTGTTTAGAGGTCACGGTTACAGAAGACAGGAGTTATAATACCCAGTCTGTGCTGCCAGAGGCCACTAACGCCAAGCAAGATAGAGGCAGCCGTCCTGGCTATGACCCTGGATGCACCTGTGATGCCTGCCTCTCCAGACCGGTTTACAGCCTTCAGTCTTCTCCACGACTCCCATCAGCTGTAAAAAAGGAAATTAGGTTTTCCGTGGAAAGTAAGACTATCTATGCCACTTACACGACCTCTTTTCAAACAGCCACTGTGCCATGGTGCTCATTTTTATGGAGAGTGAAATCTTGACATGGTAGGTCAAATAGATCATTTTTAATTTTATCAAACTACATTGTCTAAATAGGGCTAAATTGTGTGGCCACTTACGGGAACTGCAGTGAGTGTTGCAAATGCCTGGTGGACCCTGTGAGTCATCCACACCAGTCACGGGAGTGTGGTTTAGAGATGATGCCTCGTGCATGGAGCCATTGCCAGCCCTTAAGCATGTGACAGGATCCCTCTGAGAGCTCCCTTCCCCATGGTGACTTGCCTCCTTCCAGAGACTGACGGCTCTTTCACGAATCACAGCCAGGGTCGGATGGGGATGCAGTTAACCTCGGAGACAGCAGCCAGCCCAGTTGAGACTTCCACAAATGCTGTGCATGATTAATCGTGTTAGAAGACTGTTGAATAATTGTGAAGGAACCAGCAGTGCCCTAGGAAAACTGTTGACCCAGCCAAGGGCCACATTAAGCCTCTGCCATCAGGCCGGTCACTGGAAAGTCTGTGCCCCATGTCTCCAGCAGCTGCAGAAGCGTTTTTGCCTGGTGGGGACAAGCCTGGAGCTGTGGCACTTGTCTCTTCTGTGTTCACTGAAGGGGTGACAAGACCTGTTGTCCACTGACGCTGCCCTCGCCTGACCCTGCAGGGAGTACTGACCGCTGCTGTCTCATTGAGTTTAGTCTTCTTGACAGAACAATGGTGTTGAGGCTCTTACCCTCTCTGCCTTACAAACTGGGAAACCAAGGTCCCAGGAGGGGAAAGGGTCGATCCCAATGCCAAAACCAGCAAGTGGTCAAGGTCCCAGTTTGAGTCACTGCAGGTGGAGTCCGGGTGGTCCCAGGTCTGCAGTTCCTGCAGGTGCTTTTTTTTCTTTTTTGAGTCAGGGTCTCACTCTGTCACCCAGGCTGGAGTGCAGTGACACAATCATGGCTCACCTCAACCTCTACCTCCTGGGCTCAGGCAATCTTCCTGCCTTAGCCTTCCAAGTAGTTGGGACTACAGGTGTGTGCCACCACACCCAGCTAATTATTTTTATTTTTTATAGAGATGAGGTCTCGCCATGTTGTCCAGGCTGGCCTCAGACTCCTGGGCTCAAGTTATCCTCCTGCCTTGGCTTCCCACAGTGCTGGGATTACAGGCATGAGTTTCCTTGCCTGGCTAAGGCACTTTCCTGAGTGCTTCTTGGGCCTGAACTCAGTTAGTCCAAAGCCTGTGAGATGCAGACACAATGGAAGATGCCAAGCCATGGACAGTTGTGCCAAGAACAATGAGCAGAGTGGGCCAGTAGCCTGTCTGAGGTCACACAGCCTGTAAGTGACAGAGCCAGACTGGAGCCCACAGCAGACAGTTCCATCCCTCCAAGGCAGGACAGATGGTCAGTTGACAACCCACCCGGTGGGATGAGGCCCTTGAGGGGCTCTGCCCATGGCACACCTGGTATCTTATGGGCCACGGTAGCATCTCATGTATGTGCAGCGAAATGATTTGCAGGAATATAGCATCCTTGTCAATAGTATGATTTTCCTTTTTTAAAAACAATTTTAAAGCAAATGATTTAAAAAGGAGAAATTTCTATTGAAAAAAAGTTAATCAGATTCAGTTAAGTTCCTTATATGTGAACTAAGATTTGCACTTAAACACACCAGGTCTCATGCTTCCCACTCTGTCTCTGTTATGCATTGTCACTGTTTATGTGACTCTACTGCGTAAACTCAGGACACGTGGCCTTACAGGTGCTGGAGACCATGTGAACTGAGGGTCTCTCAGCTGGTGTGATGCTGTTCTCCAGGACTGTGTAAACCCAAGGATATGTGGTCTTATATGTACTAGAGACCACATGAGCTGGGGATCTTCCAGCTGGTATGTCCCTGAGAGCAGGGACCATGTAAACTCGGGGATATGTGGCCTCACAGGCACTGGAGACCACTCGAGCTGAGGGTCTCCCAGCTGGCGTGACCCTTCTTTCCAGGGACCATGCGGTCAACATGCTCTGGGACCTGCTTATAGCTGGGAATTCTTCACACTCATTGCGTAGTACACAACGTTTATAAGACACAGCTTGTTAGAAAGTGCTCCTTGGACACCTGCTTGTATATTATCAAAACAGTGACAGTCATGATTGCTTAGAATTTAGAAAATCAAAAGGTTGTTTTGGGGGGAGGAGGATTTAATCATTGACCTTGTTTAGAATTGTTGAGATTTGGCAAAAGCAAAATGATAATTTTAAAGATGACAACAAGAAGACCATCTTTTCTTCAGTTTTATTAGTTTTAGATTCCCTAATAATGAGTCCCCCTTATTCCCTGCACCTTTCATGTCTCTGACCTTGGCCAAGTTGTGTTCTGTCACTGGCAGGGCTATCTCCAGGCCAGGTGGAATGCAGGCTCCTTTCTGGGACACCCTGGTCACCTCAGGCACTGGTGTTCCCTGTCACCTGAGTTGCCTTTGGAATATGTGCTTCCCTCACCACAAGAGTTGCTGCTGAAAGCCAAGTGGCCAGCCAGCTCCCCTGGTGCCTGTCCCACCTGCCTGCCACAAAGCTTGTAATGTGCCAGGACCCTCGTTCCTCATCTCCACAGGCAGGAAACAGATCCTATCACACGGTAGGTGTTCAGTGGACACATACCGAGTGGAGGAACATGGGGAGGATGGCTGACCTCCGTGGACACTTGCTGTAGGCTGTTCTAGGAAAAACGCAGAGTGCTTTGTACCCTCTTTCCTTCAATTTCTAGCTTGGAAAGAAAGAGAAAGTGTGGAGAAGCCAGATGCCTGGATGATCCAAACCCAATTAGTCTGCTCCCAGATAATGGACATCAAACTGTCCCCACGTCTGAGATTAGAACATTCCATTCCCGGCATAATGAGAAGAAAATTTTTAAGGCGATTTAAAAAGAAAGCTCAGAGTGCTCATTAAGACGGCAGAGTACAAGCAGATGATCTGGGGCCAGGGCTCAGGGCACATGGCCTACCGTCAGGCTGCGAACATTCTGGAACACCTCACGGGGCCTCCCTCCGGTGACTCGCCAAGGAAAGTTCTGTCTGTCTTGGGCTGCTGATCCTTCAACTGCAAGATCAGTCCCTGGAGAGGTTTGAGAAAGTCTATACTCTAGATAAAACTCAGTGAATCACCACCCATGGAGAACCCTGGGTGAGAGGTGCAGAATTTCTTTAAAGTTTACACCCACACTGGTGTAAATGCTTCTTAAAGCTCCCAAGCTCCACCCAGGAAGACAGGCTCCTCCTCTTCCTAAACTGCTGGCTTCAGTCCCTTGGCCTTCTCCCATGCCCCTGCAAACTCCTCTGGGGTTGTCCCCTTGGGTAGGACAGGACAGCTGGGGGACCTGAGCTGGAGGACCCGGCTGTGAGCGTCTAGGTGAATCAACCCACCAAGCCTTTCAGGCAGCAGCCAAAGGACCCAAGGACAGAGTGGAAGTCAGATGTGGGGGATGAGGAGAGGGAAGGATGGGTAGAAAAATGGCCCTGTATTTTGACGCTCAGTGGGTCAGCTTTGGGAGGACTGTACATGTCTGGTTTAGATGGAGGACTGGTGACACTTGTCGGGGTTCTGCAGTGTCTCTGTGTCCACTCTCTATCCAACTGGCTTTCCACTTAGGCCCAAGTGAAGAGTGAGGCGTGGTTTCACCGTCAGGAAGGTTCCAGCACCAGAGGCCCTGTGCTACCTTCTCACTCACAGATGAGGGAAGCAGAGCTTGGATGAGTCAACTCGGGACCGGAAAGAACAAAACAGCCCCTGAGACGCCAGGGCAAGGTGATTCCGCTCCCTTCCAGTAGGCATCTCCGCCCTTTCCAGGCTTGATGGACATCTTTCTTGCTGGGTCAAGTGCTGCTTTAACCCTTTCCTGGCTTCCCTGAGAGATCGCATGGTGAGAGTCCTAACCTCACCCCAGATATTGACAGGAGAAATCTCGCTTTTATTATTTTCACATTGTTCTATCGACAGTCTTTGGAAACAAATGAAATCAGTCTATTTATAGCATTCTGTTTTTAGTGGTGTTTCCATTTAAAAATATAAAGAAGGACAAAATCATGAACTTGCAGCAACTTGGATAGATTTGGTCTGTAATACTCAGTGTTCTATCATAGGAACAAAAAACTGAGTACCACATGCTCTCACTCATAAGCAGACACTGAACAATTATTATAACACTATAAGAAAGGGATGGGCAGTAGTGGGAAACTGCCAGGGGGACGGGGGGAGAGCACTTTATCAATAAGTGTATCTGATCTCAAACCAGGTGAAGTGGGGACCAAAGTGAGGCCCAAACTTTACCTGTACAATGACTGTTTGTATACCTAACCCTGAACTGCACCCAAATCTTTAAAATAAAAATTAATATATATATATATTTATAATTTGCGTTTTTATATTTTTCATTAGGATTAGAGACAAGTTATTTTTAGAAATTACTCCAAGAGCCAGGCTTGGTGGCTCAGCCTGTAATCCCGCGCCTTTGGGAGGCTGAGGTGAGTGGATTGCCTGAGCCTGCGGGTTCGAGACCCGCCTGGGCAGCGAGACCTCATCTCTACAATAAATCAAAAAAT
>NW_007248572.1:406673-433051 GCF_000164805.1 Carlito syrichta | reverse complement strand
TGCACTCCAGTCTGGGTGACAGAGTGAGACTCCAACTCAAAAAAAAAAAAAAGAAATTACTCCAAGAAGAGATTTTTTTTTTAATTAGAATTTCACTCTGTCGCCCAGGCTGGAGTGCAGTGGCACAATCACGTGGTCTTGACCTGCTGGACTCAGGCAATCCTCCCACCTCAGCCTTCTAAGTAGCTGGAACCACATGCATATGCCACCATGCCTGGATAATTTTTAGATATATTGTAGAGATGAGATCTCATCAAGTTGTTCAGGTGGTCTTGAACCCTTAAGATCAGGCAATCCTCTTGCCTCTACCTCCCAAAGTTCTGGAATGACAGGCGTGAACCACTGTGCTCAGCTCCAAGAACAGTTTTTATATTTTATTTTCACATTTGCTTCAGCCTCAGAGAGCGTGTTTATGTAAAATTGAAAGTGGCAGTGAGCTGCACTTTTTTTTTCCTAAATGGGAAATGGGTTAAGATGGCAACACTTGGTTAAGTGAAGGGCAGTTGATCTGAAAATTCCCATGTGAAGATGAAGAACTGACTGCCAAAGAAGAGAGTTTGACGAAGATCTGGGGGTCAGAATGGCCAACAGTCTGTAAATTGCTCGCTCAAGCAACTTACAGGTTGCTCAGGTATCCCTGAGCACCCACTGAGCGGCATGCTGGGGGAATCCTCAGGGTCACGAGTCAGCTGAGGAACCTGGCTCTGAGCCGCACAGACTGGACCTAGATCAGAGAAAGGCCCTGCTGTGTGTGGACCCAGGCCACACCGCACCCCAAGGCCAAGGTCATGGAATTGACTTTCTAGAATGTTAACAAGTCAGGCTAGGCTTATAGTTGCATGTGGCCTCAGCATCCACCCTAAGTCTGGGTTGGCCCCACCCTACCAGAAGCAGACCTGTGATGCCTGGCAGTTTCCAGGTCCCACTGCCTCCCAGTTCCTCAAAGTGCTGAACCCAGATATCTGCCCTGTATACTCATCCTGGTGACCACCTCCCCATGGGGCAGCCCTCCTGGTAGACGCCATGAACCCCACAACCCACATGGACTGTGCAGATATGTCACAGTGACGCTTTCTCAGTCACAGAGACTTTGCATGCTTGAGCCTGCTGGCTCTAAACCCACCAATGAGAGCTCCCCACAGGAAAGACCCTGGGAAATGCCGGGACTCCAGTAAAGGCTGTAACCTAAGTCTTTCTCTCCCCATTCCACCCCCACTTCTTTCCTCCCTCTCTCTCTGTCTCTTTTTCTCTTCCACCCCTCATCCCCCCTTCCTTCCTTGGCTCTGTCTTTTTCTCTCTCTGTCTCTCCCTCCCTCTCTCCTGCCCCCACTCTGTTTCTCTTTCTCTTTCTCTGTGTGTGTATGTGTGTCGAGCTCTCTCTCTCTCTGTCTCTGCTCCCTCCCCTGTCTCCCTCTTTCCTTCCTTGGCTCTGTCTCTCTCTCTATCTGTCTCTCCCTCCCTCTCTCCTGCCCCCAGTTGCTCCCTCTTTCTGTTTCTCTCTCTCTCTCTCTCTCTCTCTCTCTCTGTGTGTGTTCCTCTTTCCTTCCTTGGCTCTGTCTCTGTCTCTCTTTCTCTCTCTCTGTCTCTCTCCCTCCCTCCCTCTCCCTCTCTCCTCCTCCCTTCTCAATGGCACTTTGGGGCAGGCTGCCCTCTCCTCTGGGGTTTGTGAGTGTCTTGATACTTCTGTTCTCTCGTGAGTTCTGTGAGCTGCCTCCCTGTGTCCATGTGCCCTGCACCCTGCATCTAACTCTCCCCCTTCAGGACTCTCCCAGGAGTGGCTGTTCTGGAAGAATAAACTGGGCACGGGTCAGGCAGGAGCCCCCAGAGCACCTGCCAGTTTAAACATGCTTCCTGGACCAGGAACACCAGTAGGTGGGCAGGGCAGTGGTTTGTAGCCACTGTCTGGGGAGAGACCTTAGGACCAAAGCAGACAAAAACACAACCTTCTGCCAGTGACCTGAGCTAGGGAGCAGCCCGTCCTTCCACAGATGTGACAGGCTTCAGTGTGGTCCACGTTGGCTCCCAGACCGTTCCTGGGACTTGGCTCAAGATCCCAGGTCACCTCAGCAGGCCACCCTGGGCTGGTGTTTCCTTTGCCTGTTTCACTTCTCCCCCAGAGAAACAACTCACCCCACATCCTTGTCTCAGAGTCCCCAACCAAAGACAGCCCCGATGGGCAGGTGGCATCTGCAGCTGTGAGAAAAGGCATGTTGCCTGGAGACCTGCAGGGCTTCGACTCCTAGCCTGAAGGCCAGCCCTTCCCGGTGGCCCTGGTGGTGATGCAGTTTGCAAACCAGGGCTGGGAGGCTGCGGAGGTGCTCATTGTCTTCCCTTTCCAACTCTTTTGTGACCAGTCACCTCCCGATGCGATATTTTCCCCCTGAAACCCCGAAAACTGCCATGTCTCACCCGATGTGGGGAGCCTGGCCTTGTGTTAGAAGCCCAGACGTTCCCACAGCCCAGGTCCTATTTAAAAACTGCCTATCTATTTAAAGTTCACGATGTGGGGAATGGAGGGAAGACCTCCCCAAGCCAGCGGGAAGCGTGGACGGGTCAGGGGGAGAGCCAGCTTGCTTCTATAAAAGGCCAGGGCTTGTTACCATCATGGCCTCGGGCCCGAGTCTCGGCATTTTTTTTTCTGTTGGCTGTCTGCAGACTGGAGCTTTTATCACGGATTATCCAGTGCGCTTCCTTGGGCTCCTGGCCTCTAGCCATGTTCGCTCAGTGGCGTGGCATTTAGGGCAAGGCAGACACGGACTCCAAGGGTGACGTCCCCTATGCCGCTGTGTTTTGGGACCCGGCACTGCCGTCTACTCCTTTTATGAACAACAAAGGCATGATGAAGGCAGCAGGAGTCAGAAGCCATTCATGGCAGGAAGCTCCAGCATCCGGTGAGGAATAAGAAGTGCAGCCGCACAGGATGTGGCGTGACCAGCGAGACGTGAGGAGCCTGCGGCCTTTGTGTCCCTCTTTAGGCCGTCGGGGCTGCTGCTCGTCCTTTAGCTCCCCTCAGGGCACAGCCGGGAGCCCTGGCAGAATCTCTGGTTGCCACTGTCCCTGCTGGGCTGGTCACTCTCCCTGCCGGGCTGGTCGTCTCCCACCAAGGGGCATCCAGAGGTCAGGATGGCCACCTCCACAGGCCTGCTGCTGCTGCTGCTACTCCTGGGCCAGCCCTGGGTCGGGACCAGCGTGGACACGGAGGCTGTGGTCTGTGGCGGCACTGCCTGCTACACGGCCCACTGGGGCAAGCTGAGCGCTGCTGAGGCCCAGGACCACTGCCAGTCCAACGGGGGCAACCTGGCCACCGTGAAGAGCGAAGAGGAAGCCCAGCACGTCCAGCAAGCCCTGGCCCAACTCCTGACGCCAGAGAAGGCCCTGGCAGCGAGGTTCGGCAAGTTCTGGATCGGCCTCCAGCGAGAGAAAGGCAAGTGCCTGGACCCCAGCCTGCCGCTGAAGGGCTTCGCCTGGGTGGGTGGCGGGGAGGACACGGCCTACACCAACTGGCACAAGGAGGTCCGCAGCTCTTGCATCTCGAGGCGTTGTGTGGCACTGCTGCTGGACCTGTCCCAGCCACCCCTGCCTGGCCGCTTCCCCAAGTGGTCCGAGGGCCCCTGTGGGAACCCCAGCACCCCAGGAAGCAGCATTGAGGGCTTCGTGTGCAAGTTTAGCTTCAAGGGCATGTGCCGGCCCCTGGCGCTGGGCGGACCGGGCCAGGTGACCTACAACACTCCCTTCAAGGCCATAAGCTCCTCCCTGGAGGCCGTGCCCTTTGCTTCCATGGCCTATGTGTCCTGTGGGGACAGGGCCACGGACAAGAGCCACAACATCCTGTGCAGGGAGAAGGGCCCTGGTGTGTTCGAGTGGGGCACCCCGGGCCCCTTCTGTGTGAACCCTGAACTCGGTTGCAGCTTCAACAACGGTGGCTGTGAGCAGGACTGCTTCGAGGGGGGCGATGGCTCCTTCCGCTGTGGCTGCCGCCCGGGCTTCCGGCTGCTGGACGACCTGGTGAGCTGTGCCTCCCGGAACCCCTGCAGCTCCAGCCCGTGCAGCGGGGAGGCCACGTGTGTCCCCGGGCCCCACAGGGAGGACTTCATGTGCCGCTGTCCCAGCGGCTACCAGCTGGATGCAAGCCAGCTGAGCTGTGAGGACGTGGATGAGTGTCAGGCCTCACCCTGTGCACAGCAGTGCGTCAACACCCCCGGGGGCTTCCGCTGTGAGTGCTGGGTGGGCTACGAGCCGGGTGGCCCCGGGGAGGCAGCCTGTCGTGACGTTGATGAGTGTGCCCCTAGCCGCACACCCTGCGCCCAGAACTGCACCAACACCGACGGCTCGTTCCACTGCTCCTGCCGTGAGGGCTATGTCCTGGCCGGCGAAGATGGCACCCAGTGCCAGGATGTGAATGAGTGTGAGGGCCTGGGCAGCAGCCGCTGTGATAGCCTGTGCCTCAACACTCAGGGTTCCTTCCTTTGTGGCTGCCTGCCGGGCTGGGAGCTGGCTGCTGATGGGGTCTCCTGCACCATGGGTCCTGTGCCCCCCAGATCCCCTACTGGGCTCCCCCAGGAGGAGGACCAGGAAGAGAGAGAGGGGAGCACCATTCCCCCTGCTGCAGCGTCCAGTCCTACCGGGGGCTCTGAGGGCACCTCCCAGGTGGCACCCACTTCTGGGAGACCTTCGCTCTTGTTCCGGGTCCCCATCACTTCTGCCCCACCTGAGATGCTGACCCACAGTGGGCCCCCGGGCATCCGGACAGAGTCCCGCACCCATCACCCCATGGCTGCCACTGGCCACTGGGACTCTGCCGCGGGGGGCTCTGTGGACACAAAGAGGGATGATGGCACCGACGGGCAGAAGTTGCTCCTGTTCTACATCCTGGGCACCGTGGTGGCCATCCTGCTCCTGCTGGCCCTGGCTCTTGGGCTGCTGGTCTACCGCAAGCGCCGAGCAAAGCAGGAGGGGAAGAAGGAGAGACCACCGCAGAGTGCAGCTGACACCTACTCTTGGGTCCCTGAGCGGGCAGAGAGCCGGGCCTCAGAGAATCCCTACAGGTACGGGCAAGGCTGCGGAGGGAGGCAGGCAGGGGCCGGTGCAGGGTCCCCAGGGATGGCAGACCCCAGCCCTGGCAGCCAACTTGGGCAAGCAGAGCTCCCCTGGGGCATGGTGTCTGCCCACAGCCAGCCTTGAGATATGGGGTCTCCTAGGGCATGGTGCCCGTCCACAGTCAGCCCAGGGATACAGGGCTCCCCTAGGGCATGGCACCCATCCACAGCCAGCCTGGGGCTATGGGGCTCCCCTAAGGCATGGTGCCTATCCATAGCCAGCCCTGGGATGGGGGAGCTTCCCTATGGCACGGTGGCCATCCACAGCCAACTCAGGGATATGGGGCTCCCCAAGGCACAGTGCCTGTCCACAGGCAACCCAAGGATATGGGGCTCCCCTAGATCATGGTGCTGTCTACAGGCAGCCTAGGGATGTGGGGTTCCCCTTGGGCACGGTGCCCATTCACAGCCAGCCTGGGCATGCAGGGCTTTCTCCGAGGGTCTAGGTGGTTTCCAACACTTCCTCTTTTGTCTCCCCTAGTCCGACACCTGGGACAGACTGCTGAAGTAAGAGGGCTCCCCATTCTCAGAGCTCCGAACTCCTGGTCCCATGAGAGACCCGCATCCTTCCGAAAGACTGAACTTAGCAAACTATGGTCAGTTTTCTCCTTGAAGCCTGGCCATTTGGACCATGCAGACATCTTTTGTGTGAGTGGCAGAAGCCGTGTGCTGGCTGCTGTTGTGGCAATTTTGTGAATATTCCAGATTCTCATCCCCTCTCCCTGGCAAATTCTGATGTGATGGACTGTGGCTCCAGGCGTGAAGAGTCAGGTGACAATGAGCTCCTTGAGGTTCCTCTGCCCGCTCCACCCTCTGGAGGAGGAGGGTACTGCCATGCCAGTTAGGACAGAAGTGATTCGCTCCTGGTCCTATGTGGACACCAAGTCAGTCAATTATTTCATTGGTAGAAAGTTCTGTTTTTCTTGTCCAAGAGGACACACTCAGGCCTGGACGCATTTTGTCACATGAGCAGCCCTGCGCTTCCTCCTCCCATTCTGCTGAGCTGACACCCTGGAAACCTTCCAGAACACCAGAAGTGTGGCTCACTGCACAGGCAGGAGGTAGAGAATTGCTCGCCCTGAATCTCTGAGTCTTGGGCTTATCTGCACGAAACTTGGGAAGCAGGAGGAATGCTGCCTGCAGGAGATTCAGTGTGCTGGAAAACACAAACTGCGGGGCTGGAGCCAGAAAGAGGCTGGGGCTGGTCCCACGGATACTTGAATTAACTCATCCACATGCACTTGACTATGGTGGGATAAATGCTAGCACTAACAAGGGAAGCATGGAAGATGGCGTGTCCTGGAGACCCGGGTGGCCCTTTGGCCCTTCCCCTGCCCTGGACTCTGCTGAGTCAGATAGAGGAAGGTCCCTGGGGTCTCCCTCTGCTTGTTTTCTGAGGGTGTGTGGTTGGGAGGGGTCCATGTGTTCTGAGGGTTTTAATATAAAGCATTTTAGCAGTTCCCAGTGTTGCATCCTGAACACTCGACTCCCCCTCCTGCCTGCCTGTGTGTGTGTGTGTATGTGTGTGTGTGTGCTCACAAGCATGTGTGTGCCTGCCCCAGGGAGGGGCTAGCCTGGCAGAGTGCTCAGGGACTTCAACCCTGTGTCTCTCTTTTTCCTAGAAATCAGGACTAGAAGGAAAGGAAGAGGGACAGAGAGAATAATGAAAAAAAAATTTTTTTTTTTTAGCTGAAGAAAACAGCTTTTTATTTGTTCCTTCAAGAACCAATTACAGAATTTGGGGTTAAAAAACAGACAAAAGACCTTTATTTCTGAGAACTGGTGTACAAAAGGTGGAGGGGGAAGGGATGAAAATCTTTATGGCAAAAACTGCTCAAAGCATTTTAATTTATATCCTCAATTTAGTCTGCAGTTGCAAAGTTTCTCCTGCAACGAAGTGGTTGAGAATGCTCCTTCTCCCCCTTTCTCTCTCTCCTCTTCCCCACTCTCTCCCTGTCTCTCATTTTTCCTCTTTCTCCGTCTCCTTCTCCCTCTTCCTCCTCTTCCCCTCCCTTCCTCCATCCCTCCCTCCCTCTCTCCCCCACCTCTCTTTCCCTATTCCCACTTTCTCCCTGTCTCTCTCTTTTCCTCTCTCTCCTCCCTCTCTCCTCCCTCGCCTTCTCCTCTTCTCTCTCTCTCCCTCCATCTCACCTTCTCTGTCTCTCTCCCACCCTTCCCCCTCCCTCCCTCGCTCTCTCTGGCTCTAGAACACAACCCAGGGGCTCACCCACAGTCAGAGCTGTTATAAGTTGCCTGAGTACCTCTGGGTCCTTGGGGCCTTTTTGCCACCACTGCCCAGCAGAGCAGACAGAGGGGTCATGTCTCCTTCCTGGCTTCCAAAGTCTCCCCTCCCAGAACAAGGTGCACTGTTGCTTCTGGTTTAGCCTAAGGATGCTACTGTCTCTCAGGTGACAACAGGGAGGTGAAGACACACCAGGGGCACAGACTTCAGAGCTTAGTAAATATCCTCTGCCGATTTTGAAAGGTAGATCTTTTTTTAAGACAATGGAAAACTCAAAGGACTGCGGGGTAACAGGAAAGATGGGGGATGGGGGGCTTCACAGGGCTCAGCGGGGCATGGGGCGGTCATGCTTTCAATGCCCCAGTCTCCAGTTTTCAGCTAGAATCCTCGTGTCTGACAATTATGAGAAACAAAAGCTGTGTTCACTTGGCAGGACGTCACAGTCCGTGGGACTCAAACTGGCGGTTGTCTCCTGTATGTGAGGAGACACTGGTTCTCTGACAGCTTTAAAGATGTGTTTGGGTGCTCCACTAACCTACTCTGCACTTGGTGGAGTAACTGCAAATGCCCCATCATTGCCTCCAGGCCCTCAGCACTCTGCCTTTCCCATCAGGGGTGAAGGGGACCTTCTAGTGCTGGACTTCCCAGGGCTCCTCCTGGACTGTGCAGGGGCCTGTGGTTGTGAGTCGACGAGGTCATCGGTCCTCCTGTGGTCTGCATTCCGACTGTCCACACAACCCGGCCCACAGTATGGTCTCTCAGTTCTCCTGCAGGGGGCAATGTGCCGCCGGGTCCCATCCCCAACACCTGGGAGACCTCGGACCCCTCTGTGAAACTCCCAAGGGAAGAAATGGGGTAGAGAATACAGTTTCTCAGTCCCTGCTGAGGGGGATCAGGTTCCTCCTCTGGCTGCTGAAGTCTCTTCCTGTGTTCTGGGCCCAGACCAGACAGCCTTGGGCAGCTGGTCTGAGGGATGCCACACCTCACACCCAGGCTCTATCTCCCCCTTATTCCTTCCATCACTTTGTTTGAGGTTTGGGGGTCCTTGTTGGGGGAGCTTGGGGGCCACAGCATCAGATAAACCAATGCCCACTGGCCAGTGGCCACAGACTATCCCTCGTGTGTCCAGAGGGCCAAATGGCTCACCTGTGGCACAGCCAGAGAAAAGGGTGAGTGGGGCATGGGGAGAGGCATCCTCCACACTTTGACTTCTCCCTAGACATGGTGTTTCTGTCCCAGTGACCTGTCAGAGGCAGGACAAGCCAGGATGATGGAGAGTGAGAAGGTCCTGCTGGCATCCAGTCCTAAGACGACCAAGACTTTTGTCCAAATAGAATTGTTCATAGTTCGATCATTTGGGGGCTCTTGGAAAGTCTATATCCAGGGCAGATTCCCTTCTCCCAAAGCAGATAACAGGGTGGGTGACACTTCCTCAGACACACAGTACTGTGCCTACCCATTCTGGAATTTCAGGTGACCTTCACTGACCTCTTGTTAGTTATCTAGAGGAGGATGATAAGGAGGATGGTTCCCAGGTAACTTGAGGCACAGCAAAGCCAAGGGCAGGACAGGTATCCACAGTACATAGGAGAGACCTGGGGATGCTCAGCAGTGGGAACAACCCACTCAGCAGTGTGGCTTCCGGTTGGGACCAGCCCCCTCTGGTCTCTGTCCCTGGCTGCCCACACACCTACCCCTCATCACTAATACCACGGTGCACACTCACATGTCATGCCATGATGTTATGCGTGGATGATGTGGGGACCATGACAGGAGGCTCAGCTGAGGACAGGGAGCACGGGCTCTGTCACTGCCAGCCTCACATGCCATCAGGAGCCCTGCATGTCACCCAGTGGCAGAAGATCAGACCCTTAGCTGGACCAGCCTGGCATCGCCCTGGGATCAGGCAAGAAGGCAGAGTTGACATTGCACCTTGACATGCAACGTGCTCATGGTCACCATACGAGGTGCCTTCTTCCTCTCAGAGCTGCTGGGGCCGGGCAGCCACAGCCCAGGCCCTTGTTTGAGCATATCATCACTGAGCAATTATCCGTGGGTGGACATGAGCATGAGGTTCTTCTGTTCCAACCTCCATTTTCATCAATATTACTGTCAAAACAGAGAACCAAGATGAGCTTTGACCAAAAATTTTACTAAACTCAAAATAACATAGTTTTTTTTAAGGCTAATATAGGAAAGCCTTTTCCTATTATTCTTCTTCTCAGGTCCTCTATTGTCTAAACCAGGAAAACAGGAAAGCGTTGCCTTCTAGCAGCTGCAAACAGCTTACTGCCCCGACATATTTCCAGCACCATGAACAATGCCTTTCGCATGGGAATCTGAGAATGAACCCTGAAAACATCTGTCTCTGCTCCGGCTACAGAACCCACAGCTCAGATCTGTCTGGTCTGGCTGCAGTTTGTCAACCATAAAAGAGAATGATAATCTATAGTCAGTCATCAAACACCCTGCTTCCAGACTCCCAAGATGAACACTCGCTGGGGTGTTCACTGAAACACGATCCGTGCTTTGATCTGTTCTTCCCTTACCTGCAAGGTGTCAAGCCGTTCTCTCCCACAGACTATGTATGCTGTCCTTGGGCTAATGTTTTCTGAGCAGATTTGGCTCAAGCTCGAATGAGATCATTGTAAGGGCCTCCTGTAATGTCAGATGTGATTGCCAATGTCAGTAACTGCCTCATGAATGCTAGATGAGAATGTGTTTTTGAATCCTGTTGGACTAATTCTGGAACTGTGGGATCTCCACATGGGTTTTGTTTTCACCCATGAATGTTTTTCAGACTGGGGCTATGGGGACTGGGAGGTCCAACCTCTCCTGGGAGTTCCAGCCAAGGGGTCGTCAGAGGCATCTAAGCTTGGCCCTGAGGAAGGAGCAGTGTAGCATCCTTTGAGCTTTCTGTTATGCACTTATCCTAATAAACTCTGAGACATATTCATCGTAAACTGACTTCAGTACAATTCAGGACAGCTCAAAACACCTGGTAGAACTTGCCTTCATGGTCGTGACATTTACCTGGTTCCCTTTCCAAAGCGTCGCTAGAAAGAAGGCACCTTGCTGGCTGTGTTCCTGCACCTGTGGGAGTGAGGCCCAGTGCAGAGTTCTGTCCTCTTCTCTCACCATGGTGGACATGCTCATGGTGCCAGTACAGGCCCAACCAACTGTCCAGCTTCTGCATTCTGATTGGGAGCCCCTTCCTCCATGGTCCCCATTCCCTTAACCGTCTGCATCTATTTACTTGCATGGCGCAGGATTCAACTCCTATGACTGGCACAATGTGAAAACACCCCCATCATTCCCACAGGAGCCTTTATGGCCACTTTGTCAGCAGAGCTCCCTGTTTATTTAAATAATTGACCAGGCAGGTGGCTTGCTGATTGCTTGGCTGCACAAATCTCCCAATGACTGCTAGGCAGATGGTGGTCGGTGCTGAGCCCGCCGCCCTGAAGACTGCACTTGGTAAAGGGTGTAACCAAGGAACGGGGCTTATGTGGGATAACACACTCTGCTCTGTGATGCCAGTGGCGCAGGACACATGTGACAAACATCCATCACCGAGGCCTTATGCACAACTGGTCCTCATGGCAGGCTTCTTGCTAGTGACACACGACTAAACTCCTTCCTCAGTGGAAACAACTGTGGTTGCTTCCCTGACACACAAGCACATCCGTAGACACACAACACACACATAGACACCTGCAAAGACATACATACGACACACATAGACACACACACAAAGATAAACACACAACCACACATGCACCCACAGACACATGCCCACAAACACACAGATACACACACTCACAGACACACACAAAAACACAGCACACTTCCGCAAACACATACCCAACACACACAGCACACATAGAGACACACACAAAGACACCCACAACACACACCCACAACAGACACAGACACACACACAGACACTCAATGCACACTATTCTAACACCCTTTTGTTTGGTAATAAAAAGCCTGAGGTCAGTGCTCCCTAATTTAGGAAGAACCCAGAACACAAATGCCAGCTTTGAATGGCAACTCCTCTTGGCGACTTTGGCCATCCAACTAATTCTGGGTAAATCTTTCAGATATATTCGTTTATTCGTATATGCCATTTGCACAGCGTTGTCTCTGTGATGTGATGTCAGTACATCTGTGCTGCAGTCAGAGGACATGCAGAGACTCAGCTGGTACTGCACACACTCTGTGGCAAGCCTGTGGCACTTGCCGTGGGTCAACTGGGAGCCTCAGCTCTCACGGACTCTTGAACAGGCTCTGCAAGAGGAGATGGAAGCACAGGGAGAATGCGCTTGAACCCAGTATGGCTCATCAGTCTCTCCCAGTTGTATCTTGACATTACTGTTGCTAAAAGGAAGGACTGCTGGGCTGGCTTCCACATCCTCCATACCCCCAGTTCCTTCTTTCAGGAAAGGGATGGAAGATCGGCTGTGAAGAAGTGACCAAATAGTTGAACGAGTAGGAACACCTGGACCCTGCAGTCGACTCCTGGGAATGATGGTTGGCAGAAGGGCTTTCTGGTGGCTCAGGCACCTGCCCTCCCCACAACCTCCAGGGGACCATGGACTCACCATGAGCTGGACCCTCTCTGAGTTGCAGGTGTTGGTTCCAGCAGTGATTTTGGGTGTTGATGCTTTCTTGTAGTTAAAATTAGTTCAAAGAATTCAAAGCAGTGGAAGGAAGAAGTAAAAGGAAGAAAGGAAGGAGGGAAAGGGAGAGGGAAGGAGGAAGGAAGGAAGGAAGGAGAGAAAGGAGAGAGGGAGGAAAGGAAGGAAGAAAGGAAAGGGAGAAGGAAATTAGGATGGAAGAAAAGAGGGAGGGAGGGAGGTAAGGAGAGAGAGAAGGGAAGGGAGGGAGGGAGATGGAAAGAGGGAGGGAGGGAAGAAAGGAAGGACAGAGAGAAGGAAGGAAGGGAGTAAGGTAAGGAGAGAGAAAGAAGGGAAGGGAGAGAGGGGGAGGGAATGAAGGAAGGAGGGAGGAAGGGCAGGAAAGAAGGAGAAAGAGAAGGAAGAAAAGGAGGGAGGTAAGAAGAGAGAGTAGGAAAGGGACTGAGGGAAGGAGGGAGGAAGAGAGGAAAGGAAGAAAGGAAGGAAGGAAGGAAGGAATGGAGGTAAGAAGAGAGAGAAGACTAGGGAAGGAGGGAAAAGGGATGAGGGAAGGAAGGAGGAAGGGAGGGGGGAGGGGAGGGAAGAAGAGAGAGTAGGGAAGGTAGTATGGGAAGGAGGGAAGGAGGAAGGAAGGGAGGGAGGTAAAAAGAGAGGGAAGGGGAGGGAGGGAGTGGGAATGAGGGAAGGAAGGAGAAAAGGAAGGGGAGGGAGGAAAGGAAGGAGGGAGAGAGAGAAGGAAGGGAGGGAGGAAGGGAAGGAGAAAGAAGGGAAGGGAGGGAGGGAGACGGAATGAGGGAAGGAGCAAGGGGAGAGAGAAACAGAGAAATAGGGAGGGAGGCGAGAGGAGAATGAATAAATGGGAAAGAGAGTAGGAGGAAAGGAAGGAGGGAAGAAGAATGGTGATGGGGGAGAACAAACAGAGGAGGGAAGGCATGGGCCAATCTCACATGACTACTTAGCTAGAGATGAGGAAGCTGGTCCCTCACTTCTGCCCATGACTTCCTGGGACCTCTTGCGACACAGCAGGGCTATACCTGCTGGCCCTGGGAGGTCTCCCTCCTCCACCGCCACACACCCTCAGTAGTACCCTTGTCAAACTGTTCCTGCAGGACCTCCTATTCTATCTCTCTCCAGGCTCCATTAGGACTGTGCACACAACTTCCAACCCTAAGCCTTGGCTGAGCCTGTGACTTGAGCCCAGCCCTGGAGTCCAAGCATCACATGAGAATCATGTAATCTGCGAGGTGGAAGAAAATAATTGGGCTTTTACCTTTTTTCTCCAGGGTCTGCTTTGCTCAAAAGGTGATGGCCCAAGTCTTTACTCCCAGGTTCAACCCACCATTCCCCCCTCACCACATGTGTGGTTGGGTGCAGGTCCATAGAGTAATCACAGCAGCCTGTCCACTGTGCCCCCCCACTCTGCAAGTCCCCGCTGTCCAGCCTGGTCACGCTGTCATCCCCCGTGACAGCTGTAGTCTCATGTGTCCTGTCACTTTTATCTTCTCTATCAAGCTGTGTGGCGGGTGTCTGCATGTTTTTAATGCATCATGTGCTTCACCAATAGGAGACACACTGTTTTACCCTTCTCAGTTCAAACTATATTGTGTCTGACTTTGAAACAACCCAGCTCATTATGTTGCGGCTGATGGATAGTAACTTTGTCAGATTTTTTTTTTAAAAAAGCATTTCTACCTTTTTTGTGTTGCTTTGTGTTTGTCTCCTGGCTACAAAAAAGCTGGATTTCTTTTTTTTTTTTGAGTTGGAGTCTCACTCTGTCACCCAGACTGGAGTGCAGTGGCCACTCCTGGCCACCACAGCTTCGACCTGCTGGGCTCTGGTGATCCTTCTGCCTCAGCCTTCCAAGTAGCCAGAACTACAGGCGTGTGCTACCACACCTGGCTAATTTTTTTTATTTATTGTAGAGATGAGGTCTCGCCAAGTTGCCCAGGCGGGTCTCGAACCCGCGGGCTCAGGAGATTCACTCACCTCTGCCTCCCAAGGCGTAGGATTACAGGCTGAGCCACCGAGCTCGGCAAAGCTGGATTTCTTGTGTTCTGTTGCCTTTAATCCAGTCAAACACCTTTGTCTTTTAATGGGGGAAGCCAACCAAGTCCCATCACTAAGATGTTAGTAGATTTGTGGTGACTTACTTCATATGTTTTACCTTGAAGGGTTCCATGGGGTCTCTGTTCTCTATTTCTTACCAGTAACTGGGATGATTATGTTTTCGTTGTCCAAATTTTCCCCTTACAAGTTTGGGATTATGCAGACTCTGTATACAACAAGAACTTAATCTCACTTTTTTACCTCCCCCTCAACCTTTTTTTTGAGTAGGAGTCTGACTCTGACAGCCAGGCTGGAGTTCCGTGGCATGCTTATAGCCAACCCTGCCTCAACCTGCTGGGTTCAGGTGATCCTTCTGCTTCAGCTTTTCAAGTAGCTGGAACTATAGGCTTGCACCACCATGCCCAGCTAATTTTTTGATTTATTGTAGAGACGAGATCTCGCCAGTTTGCCCAGGCTGGTCTTTGAACCCCATGAGCTCAGGCAATCCTCTCACCTCTGCCTTCCAAAGTGTTGGGATGACAGGCATGAGCCACCATGCCTGGCATCACCTCCCATTTTTAAAGCTGCATCTCAGAATCCTCTGTAAATGTTTGTCCCGAAAAACAGACAAAATCTAGCCATCAACTATTTCCATTCTGGCCCTTCTCAAGCTACCCTGGTTCCCTCCACCCCTGCCAACCTGGGCTGCATCTGAATTTTGTTTTTTGGTTGTTATGCATTTTAATGACCGACACCGACTTAGATGTCTTGAGTTTTGCTGGATTTGCTTTTCACTGTCCCCTCACTCCTAGCATCCTCAGATTCAGATATTTATTTATTTATTATTTTTAAAATGTGGGGTACAATTCAGGGTCAGGTATACAAGTGGTCATTATGCAGGTACCTTTGTTGATGAGGTGTGACCTCCTCTTCCTCCTCTGGAAATTTCCCACTATTCCCAATCCCTTTCTTATAGTATTATGATAATTGTTCAAGGTCTGCTTATGAGAGAGAGCATGTGATACTCAATTATTTGTTTCTGTGATAGATCGCTAAGTCCATCCAATTTGTTGTGAAGTATGATAGACTCTATGTCCATCCAAGTTGTTGTGAAGTTCATAATTTTGTCCTTCTTTATGGCTGCATAATATTCCATCATTTATATGTACTACATTTTTTTATCCAGTCCTCTTTCAATGGGCAGCATGGTTGGTTCCATGTTTTTGCTATTGTGAATAATACTGCAATAAACATGTGTGTGCAGTTATCTTTTTCATACAGTGATTTGAGTTCCTCTGGGTATATTCCCAGTAGAGGACTGCAGCATCATATGGAAGGTTGACTTTTAGATATTTTAGGAACACTATATATTTTTTGAGTTAGAGGTCTCCCTCTGTGGCCCCTGCTGGAGTGCATGATCATGACTTGCCACAGTCTCAACCTCCAGGGTTCCAGTGATCCTCTTACCTTAGCCTTCACTCCACCACACTCAGCAATTTGATTGTTTTATTTTATTTTTTGTGGAGACAAGGTCTCACTGTATTACCCAGGCTGGTCTCGAACTCCTAGGCTCAAGTGATCATCCCATCTCGGCCTCCCAAGGTGTTGGGATGACAGGTGTGAGCCATTGTGCCTGGTCCTGCACATGCTATTATACCACTGTAGGGAAAAAAACCCCATTGACCTTTTGCTAAGAGCCAGACATGAAATTAGTATTTATGCTTTGAAAATAGTATTCCTGTCCCCACTTTATAGATAAGGAAGTTGAGGTGAGTGCAAGATGGCAGGGGACAGACAGGATACCATTCCTTCATGTGTGCAGGCATCTTGATGGGGTCTGTGCAGTTAAGGGCATTCAAGGCTCCTGTGCTGCTCTGGTGGACAGCAGATGGGGGTTTGCCAGGGATGGGGTGGTCTTCACGGTCACTGAGGCTGAACAGAGGTCTTAGACGAGAAGCCCACAGTGAGGACATTTAGAAAGTACAAGTCTAACTCCAGCCCACAATAGGTCCATTCGCTTTTTATTACTTCTGAAATAAGTAAGTCCAAAGCCATTGCAGTGAAGTGAAGATGGAGGGGGGGTGGTGGTGGTGAGGGCCTCATGTTCTCCCTGTTCATCATGAAGCTGCATGGTCTTCTCTAAACATGGTGAGAATGACCCATTAGGGACCTGGAGACGAGTCGTCCTCTCAGTTTTTTCCAGACAGAAGTAGCATGTGAAACTACAGGGGTGTCTTCAACAATGTCTCATGTTCAAATTAGCATACCTGTGCTTGTATATGAAACCCCCCAGACACACACACACACACACACACACACACACACACATTTGCTCGCACCAGGGCTGGAACTACTCAGACTTTCTCTGTCAACCCAGAGAGCCACCTTGCCTGGCCCAGGGGCAGAGCTCCCATTGTGCACCCTTGTCCCCTTAAGTTGGCCATCCCAGCAGGCCTTGTTCAGAACTATGTGCCTATATGTAGCAGAACAGAGGGGAGGGAGGCACGTACAACCACCCCAAGGTCCTGCCCTGCAGTCAGAGGCTGCTTCTCACCTGGAACTCTGAGACACGTTGATGGGAATGCAGACGGTGTCACTTCAAAAACAGGTGGTTCCTTTCTTAAAAAGTTAAATATGCACTTACCATGTGACCCAACAATTCTGTGCTTAGATATTTACTTAACGGAAATGGAACCATGATCTATGTCTTGGCGACCAGCATTCACAGGTTTATTTACAGAGTCTCAACCTGGAATCTGCCCAGATGTTCACAGCAGGTGTCTGGGTGAAGACTACAAGTTATCCACACAATGGGGCACCCTTCGTCAAGGAAGAGGAGCAGACGCCTGATCTACATGGAGCCAGGAAGCCAGACACAAAGGGACAAAGCTTAGCCAGATGCTTTGTGATTCCGTCTCTGTGAAATCCTAGCACAGGTAGAACTAACTGTGGTTCTGTCGTTATGTGAGGGTGGGGGTAACCACGGTGAATTGACAAAGACACTCTGTATCTCGACTGGCTGTTTGTTGCGTGGGGGTTTCTGTTTGTCAAAACTCATCACATCATACATAGAAGAGTACATTTTACTGTATGTCAATCATACCTCAATGAAGTTGAGTTTAAAATGTTGCTTGCTGAAGTAATGAATAAAATAAAGGTTTACAAGTGGTGTCTCAAGTTTTTTCTGGAAGAGGGAAATGCTTTGGACTTTCTTATTTCAGAGGTAATAAAAAGCGAATGGATCCATTGTGGGTTGGAGTTAGCCTTGTACTTCCTAAATGTCCTTACTGCAGGATTCTCATCTGAGTCCTCTGCTCAGCCTCAGTGACCATGAAGACCCCTGTCCCTGACAAACCCCTCTCTGCCACCCACTAGAACGGCACAGGAGCTCTCAATGCCCTTTACTGCACCGACCCCATCAAGACGCCTGCACATGTGAAGGAATGGTCTCCTGTCTGTCTCCTGCCATTTTGCACCTACCCATCCTGAGTCTTTGCTGTTTAAATTTGCAGCGCTAGGTTTTTCCTTAATCCTCTTTCTTCCAAATCATGGATCTGCATTTCCTTCTTAACAATAGCCCCATCGAGCCCTGTTCTTGGCCATAGGCCCTTTGGCTCCGGGCCCTGCAGTTTTAAGGAAGCATCTTTTACTATGGAGGCAACATTTCATGTTATTAAACTTCATGGGCAAAAACAAGCTCAGATAATCTGGCTGAGCCTGCAGGTGCCACGTTTGGAATGGAATGGGTGTCCACATGAAGCCATGGCCTTTAACCTCTTAACAACTTAAGAGGTGGCTTCCAGTGGTGCGGGAGGTCAGATGCCCAGTTTGACTTCTTGGGGACTCAGAGGTCTGGATTTGATGCTGAGGGGGCTTGTGACTGAGGTAAGAGGTAGGATGCTGCTTATTAGCCTCAGCTTCCTGTGGAATGGCCTTCAGCACTGAAAGGGTAAACGGAGGCAAGATGGGCTGGTGCCAGTACTGCAGGAATAATGCAAGATTGCAATCAAGGAAGAAGTAGAAGGAAGGAAAGTTTATTATTCACTTTCCACAAATTGGAAAGGGGACTGACACTCAGAGGCTAGTGTGGCCTTGAAGGGCCAAGAAATGGGTATATTTAAGTGCCTTTGGAGTAAGGGGGGTTTGGGCCTAGAAGGGTCTGGGCCAAAAGGAATGTCCAGGGCTGTGGGTCTTTGGTAGCCAGATATTAGCATCTTGTGCCCTTGGGTGGTTGGCTAGATGGGAGGAAACAAGGGAAGGGGTTTTTCCTGTAAGAGACATGTCAGACATTTCCAATCCACAAGTTATTTATTTTTACTTACTTACTTTATTAATTAATTAATTAATTTATGTATGTTTGGAGTCTCATTCTGTTGTCTGGAGTGCAGTGGCACGCTTGTGGCCCCCATAGCCTCGACCTGCTTGGGCTCAGGCGATCCTGCCATTTCAGCCTTCCAAGTAGCTGGAATTACAAACACATGCCACCATGTCTGACTAATTTTTTAAAAATTTATTGTAGAGTCAAGATCTCACCAAGTTGCCCTGGCTGGTCCAAACCCATGGGCTCAGGCAATTCTCTCACCTTGGTCTCCCAAAGTGCTGGGATTATAGGCATGAGCCACTGCACCCAGCAATCCACAAGCTCTTTAGGAAAACGAATGTCTTATCATTTCGATGATTTTGGGGCAGGCCGGCTAAGGAGATTGAAAGTTTCTTAGAGATTATTATGCTAAACCACGAATTGAAAGGTTGGGCTGTCCCTGTCTTGCATCTGATGGTGATTTGCAGAGGGAGTAGGGTAGGCTGCCAGCTTGGCCTGCAGTGAAATGTCTGAACTAAAACCTGCCTATTGGAAATGTATCTATGTCAAAGCTGTGCTAGATTCAAAGTGTGTCAATCTAAGCAAAAATAGTTATGCTGAGGCAAAATTTGAACTAAATTTATTCAAAGTCTCTCGGTGTCCGTCCTTTCAAGCACGAAGCAGTTACCCTTTTTAAGCAAAGGGAAAGATGATTCCCTTAGGCCTTAACACTTCAAAATCTGAATTCCCTTGAGGAAGAAGTCCCCTTACACCTTAGCTTAACCAACAAGAAAACAGGCAAAAAAGAAGAGATTTGTGGGAGAAATGAGTCTCAGAAGAGACAACTGAGCCGTTGGCTTCGTGGGGACGCCCAGCTGTGTTCACACGTATCTGTGTAAAATAGATAGGACTGATGTATGATTATTACAGGGATGTGAGGGCATCAATATCGGTCCTGGGTGCCCTGTTCTATCTATCTGTGTCTGGGCCCTACTAAGCCAGCTTTGAGCTCTGTAGTTCCATGTGGGAACGAGGTAGAGGCTGTTTTCACTTTAGCGGAAAGAACAGAAACATGTTTCTCTCCCTCCTTGCAGGGCAAAGTCTGTAGTGGTCTTAATCCTCGCTCTCCTTCCACAACTTCCTATATACTCACCATTTTCTGTCCTCCCCCTTCTTATCTACAGACTCTCTTTCACCCATCAGAATTGTCCTACCATGATGAAAACACCCCAATGGGTGAAAATAGGAGCTGAATTTGAATCCAGCCACCACTATCTCTTACATTTGAATAAAAGGCTGATATAAACGGCCAGCCAGGAAGCCAGGCACAAAGGGACAAAGACAGCCAGACACTGTGTGACTCTGTCTCTATGAAATCCTAGAATAGGTAAAGCTAACCATGGTCCCATGGTTATGCGAGGGTCTCTATCTTGGGTGGGTCAGATGTTCCTGTTCTGTCTCTGTATTGTCTTTGAACCAGAGAAGATTTCTTTTTTTTTTTTTTTGAGTTGGAGTCTCACTCTGTTGCCCAGACTGGAGTGCGGTGGCCGGAACCTCGACCTGCTGGGCTCCGGCAATCCTTCCACCTCAGCCTTCCAAGTAGCTGGAACTATAGGCATGCGCTACCATGCCTGGCTGATTTTTTTTAAATTTGTTGTAGAGATGAGGTCTCGCTGCCCAGGTGGGTCTCAAACCCGCGGGCTCAGGCAATCCACTCACCTCAGCCTCCCAAAGGTGCGGGATTACAGGCTGAGCCACTGAGCCTGGCTCAGAGAAGATTTCTATAAGCAAGTTCATTTTCTGAGATTCTTTTTTTGAGTAGGAGTTTCACTCTGTTGCCCAGGCTGGAGTGCTGTGATATACTCAAGGCCACTGCAGCCTCAACCTGCTAGGCTCAGGTGATCCTTCCACCTCAACTGTCCAAGTAGCTGAGACCACAGGCCTGTGCTATCACAACCAGTCAGTTTTTTAATATATTGTAGAGACCAAGTCTTACCATATTGTCCAGCCTGATCTCAAACATGTGGGCTCAAGCAATCCTCTTACCTCTGCTTCCCAATGTGCTGGAATTACAGGTGTGAGCTACCATACCCAACTTTTTTTTTCTTTTTTAAGGTGTGAAAAGCAGGGGTTAAAGAACTATGGTCTGCAGGCCCTACCTGACCTTTGAACTAAAAATGGATGTTTACACATTTTGATAGTTGGAAGAAATCAAGAGAAGTCTGTAAACCAAGTCCTCTTGGGACCAGCCACATTCATTCGTATGTGGTTTCAGGTGCTTTACTGACACAGTAGCAGAGACCACTGACCTGCAGAGTCTACAATATGCATGACCAGAAAAGGTCTGTTGACCTCTGGCTTAAGGAGCACAACCCAGTGAACGCACAGTCAATTCAGTGATGATATTAGATGAAACATAAGGGTCAGACCTTTTGGTCCAGAGGGCTTGGATCAAATAAAAGGCAGTCCGGCAAGCCACACTTGAAACTTGCTGGCGTTTGTACCAACTGGGTTGGTGCCTGGCTGCGTGTGACAGCAACGTGACCGAGTGATGTCATGAAGGGGGATCTATGTCTCTTCCCAAAACCAAGTCCAGAGGTGGGCAGTCTGTGGTTAGGGCTATGAATTTTAACCCTTTCAGCATCTTGAATTCCTTCTGTCTAACTCCATTCATCCTGTTGCCCGGCTCTCAGCTTCCTGATAATGATGCCTTTCACATGTCCTGTCTCTCTGCAAAAATTCTATAAATTGCATTCTTGTTGGCTAGAAGATGGACTTCCATTACCCCAGCAGGGTAAGGCCCTCATACCTGTGCCCCTGCAGGCAGAAATGGGTTGCGGTCTGGGGAAGAGTTGGTGGATGAGGTGCCCAAGGCGGAAAGCCCAGGAGGGAGGACATCATTGGAGCCTTGGTGACCATGCCATTCACACCTCATGCCAAAGCCAGTGGTTCTCACCCCCAGGGCATCAGAATGCCCCAGAGGGCTTGTTGGCAGCTGGGCCCAACCCCGAGATGCTGGTTCCAGAGGGCTGGGTTGGTGCCCAGGAATCTGCCTTTCTGACAAGTTAGCAGGTAATGTGTGGTGTTCACAGAGAGGATAGGCAGCGGAGGCTGACAGTCTTGAGCATACCTTCTCCACATCCTTAGAGAGTGGCATCAAAACACTGGCGGCTCTTTGGTTTAGCGAGCATCCATCTTTTCCCCACGCAAACATTTGTGCAGGAGGCTGTCATGAGGCCATCCAGCTGCCTCGTGGCTTCTCAGGTACAAGCCCTGGTGGGGAGTGTGTGTGCAGCGAGTTCCAGACACTCCTCCTGGGACCTGTCTACAGCAGGTTCTCCTGTGGAATGCAGGGATGGGGTGAGGTCAGAGTCGTTTCTACCAAGGCTCCAGGTGCAGCCAGACTGCCGGCTGGGACATGTGTGGCGGTGCAAGGCAGCAGAGGTCTGCAGAGCCCTCTTCTTCTTCAGGCTGTATCTCTGCAGGGACGTCCTCTTTCTGACACTTGCTGCCCTTTAGTCCACCAGGGTAGCGAGGGTACAGCATTCGGGTTCAAGTGTCCATATCTTTATCATTTCTACTGGGCCCGGGGGACTGACTCACTTGAATGACATTCTCAACTCTTTGGAAAAATGCTGGGCCAGAAATGGGAACAGCAGCAAAAGCTTTCTGGGAAACAGGAAGCCAAATATTTTGTTTTCAATGATGATTTTCCTCAGATGGAGAGACTGTTTATTTCCTGATGAAATACAACTTTTAGACAGCAAGACAAAATATGAAAATGATGTCCATGCTTAGACCATGGGACAGCAGTGGACAGCGGGCACACTATAGAAAACAGAGTGTTGTCACGCTCTCTGTGGTGCATTTCATGTTCTGAGTTTGCTTATCATCAGCTGTTTGTGTTGACCCTGCTTGCAGTGGAACCAGCTGGAGTTTTAAATTTGTGCTGTGAATGCTGCTGCCAAAATCATTCTTTACAGCTGTGGGCTCCATGCTTCCTCGGTGGCCAGCTGGTCACCAGAAGAGCAAAAGTGGCAGCCAGTTCCAAGGAGGAAGCGTCCTCTTCTACTGTCTGTGGAATACAATGTGTCCCACTGCCCTGCTCTCCTGGAGGACCCTTTAAGAGACTCTGGAAGCTGCTGTCTTACTCATGTCCCAGAAGTCCCTTTCAGAGGAAAATAACCCCCCAGAGGAGCTCCTGCCAGTGCCTCCTTGTGATTCGGCTTCGGAATGACTCCCTGTCTGCAAAGTATTCCCGATGACTTGGGTGTGGACTGACTGTTCCCCATCCTTCCTCCCACCTTTGAGCATCCATGGTAGGTGGGCTGGCTCTGATGGGGGTGAGTGGGGTCTAAGCCTTCCCCAGTGGGAAGAGAGCTGGCTGGAGCCTCAGTTGCCTGGAGGCCTGCTGGTGGGAGTGGGATTTCTGAACAAAGGAACCAAAGACTGACCACCCCACCTCAGAGTCAAGCCCTCTCCCCTATGACCTCTCTGTGACATCTTCACTCCCAGAGGGCTCTTCTGCCTGCATTGACGATGTTCCCAGCCAACTCACCTAGAGCTGTCAAAACACCCTGCAGGCTTGCTGTCAGCCAGCAGAAGTCTGCACAGTCAGGCTGCAGCTCTTAGTCTTGATGGAGCCAAAAGCAATGAAAACCAGCCTGGCGCCTGCACCTATATCTGCAAGTTACTGAAATGTCTCCATTCAAATAGATTCAATAGTGACTTAGCTAGATAACAGGGGTTCAAATATTGATTGTTCCCTTCACTGAGTTTTGGGGAGGTATGTTAGGTGGCAGATGAGTGGTTGTGGGGGCTCTGTCAAGCCTGCTGCTGTCATGTGACAGAGGCAGAGTTGAGTGATTATGTTGCTAGATGGGGTGAGGTGTGATGTACCATGGGTACTTTGGCCCACCACGGAAAGGAATTTCAGAAAGGCCCGTATAGTTTTAAAAGAGAGAGGGGCGGGGCAAGCCTGACAAGTACAGGCATCTTAAGAGAAAGAACATATATTGCTTGTGGCAAGAAGCTTGATATACCTACCCAGTGATTATCAAGCTAGAGTGTAAGTAGTGAAAGATTATCAAGCTGTAGGTATCTAGTTTTTGATGACCATGTCTTCATTTTTGACGAGTTAAGGGGTGGACTTTTCCTGAATGTGCATTTTTGCCTTTGACAGGAAACTTGATAGATTTTCCAGCAATTATTATATTAACTATGAGTTGGAGGGCTGGGTTGCACTGGTAAGTTCACATTCCAGCCTGCAGAGTGTTGAGGGCTGTTGTGCTGATAAGGAAAAATGTCAGACCCCTTCCCCTATTTTAAAACTGCCTATAAGGAACTTATCTGTCTATATCTAATCTAGTCTAAAATAACCTACCTCAGTTAGGACAGAGACTGAAGGGCCTGAGCTGGAATGTGTACTCTCTGGGCCTTTGCAGCAGACGTATACCAGCTCCTGCTCAGAGACACCCACAGAATCCTGCCAGCTATCTGGGTCTTAACAGGTACTCCCAATGCCTTGCCTCCTACAGCTTAAACCTTGAGACTGTGAGATGTGGCAGCTTAGTTCCTTGATATTAAGATGGAGTCAAGGTGGGGCAGGTCTCTACTACATGACCCAACTGATCCCATGTGATCCAACCCATCCACTTGTGAAATGTACGTCTGGGGAAACACAAAGCTCAGAAGGTACCAAGACCCCAGCCTTCCTAAGTTCATAGGAATGGCTCTCTCATGAAGCTAACCAAAGCCTTCCATGGAATGCTTGACGAGTGAGCCCAGATAAGATGGGATCTTACTTCACATGAGATTGCAGGATGAGATTGCCTGTGACCAACCAAATGACTGGACTGATGCATAAGTCCATAGCGTCTTTCACTTGCCCATGGAATGCAAATACCACACGAGGGTTGACTGGCCAGGGTTCATCACATCTGCCAATTCTCAGGCTGACTGACACGGCCCACCACGGATTAAAGTGTTTAAATGGTCTTCATCAAGCCTGATGGTTTTCCTGATTGTGGAGAATCACTCAGATCAGACCATTTCCTTGCCATGCTATCCCCAAAGACATTCTCCCCCAACATAGTACAAATGTTTCCAGACGCCTCTGCTGCCTTCACTCCTTTGTTAAACAGAAGAATATGTCGGAAGTGTTCTTTTTTTCCACTCGACACTCTATCTTCTTTAGCCCACAAATAGCACTGACTTTCTTCCAGTCTGCAAAATGTAAGGCATGTTCACAAGCACAACATTGTCACTCCACTCCACATGACAAATGACAAACTCTTAACACTGCAGTGCTGCCATGCCAAAGACAAACACTGTGAACTTATGCATCAACCTTATACTTGTAACTCACTTGTTTTCAGTTGACAAAAATTAATTTTACCTTACTTATAAGGAAAGGGAGCCTTTTCCTTATTATGAAACAAATGTTTGTTGTAAAAAACATGGAACATGCAGAAGAAAGTAAAAATTATTTGTTATGATTCAACCCAAAGATAATTTTTATATGTGTATGTGTGTATATAATACTACACACTATCCTATGATATATAGTTCTTTTTTTTTTTTTGAGTTGAGTTCTCACTCAACTGGAGTGGAGTGACACAATCACAGTTCACTGTAGCCTTGACCTCCCAGGTGATTTTCCATCTCAGGCTCCCAAGTAGCTGGGACTATAGGCATGCACCACCACACCAGCTTAATTTTTAAATTTTTTTTCTTTTCAGAGATGAGGTCTCACTATGCTGCCCAGGCTGGTGTCGAACTCCTGAGCTCAAGCGATCCTCCCATCTTGACCTCCCAAAGTGCTGGAATTACAGGCATTAGCCACTGCATTCAGTTTTTTTTTTTTTTTTTTCAGTCAAAGTCTCACTCTGTCGCCCAAACTGGAGTGCAGTGGCCGCTCCCGGCCACCGCTGCCTCAACCTGCTGGGCTCCGGCGATCCTTCCGCCTCAGCCTTCCAAGTAGCCGGAATTACAGGCATGCGCTACCACGCCCAGCTAATTTTTTGATTTATTGTAGAGATGAGGTCTCGCTGCCCAGGTGGGTCTCGAACCCGCGGGCTCAGGCAATCCACTCACCTCAGCCTCCCAAAGGCGCGGGATTACAGGCTGAGCCACCGACCCCGGCTCTGCACTCAGTTTTTAAATTTTTTTTAGTTGGAGTCTCACGCTGTTGCCCAGGCTGGAGTTCAGTGACATGCTAACAGTCATCGACCTGCTGGACTCAGGCGATCCTTCCGCCTCAGCCTTCCAAGCAGCTGAACTACAGGCACACGCTACCACACCCGGCTAATTTTTTTTTAATTGTAGAGGCAAGGTCTCGCCAAGTTGCCCGGGCTGGGCTGGTCTCGAACCTGAGGCAATTCACTCTCCTTGGTCTCCCAGAGTGCTAGGATTATAGGCTGAGCCATGCACCCAGTCTTATATGTAGTTTTTTATTTTTAATTAGATGAATCTATTTCCTAGCCTTCCATCCCATGGAAGTATTAGTTATAATTCATTACACATACTTATTATGCTAACAAAATATTCAGCCTTCTAATTTTCAGAAAAGACCAAAGGCAAACACTAAATATGGACAGCTATTTTTATAATAGATATTCTTGTTGCTGAGTTTCTCACATTGAATACATTTGAAGAATATATTAAAATCCACTTTTGTGAAAGAACACTTCTCTTGTCCTCCCAGCTAAATATGTCCTGTGCACACTCACCGTGAAGCCTTTTGTCTTGTCTGCCTTTGAGCCGTGAACTTACCCACAGGGTGTGCCAAGAGTCAAGTCATATTTGAGGTTTTGTGAGGACTTGCCTTATGAGTATAAGAGCATTCCTTTCAAGTTTGCATTGTTTTCAATAAAAATATAATCTGCTGTGAATAAATATTTTGCAAAAAATAAAGGGAGAGTTCAACATGGCATAAATGCACCTTGGGAAACAAACATTGTCCTGGAGGCTTCTATCTGACTCGCTGAGGTAGCTCTGTGTTCTTCTAGATGACTGGTCCTTAGTTCAGGGGCTCCATCACCCTGATCGGG
>NW_007248572.1:400797-406653 GCF_000164805.1 Carlito syrichta | reverse complement strand
AGTAGGCCCGCAGCCTGTCTACAATGTAAATCATGAATCCACAGCCCCCATCCCAGCTGCTTCAGGCCTCTCACCACACCATTCACACTGACTGCCACTTGGAAAGTGTGGGATTGAATCGTCACACCACTAGAACTTGTGACTTGCAACAGTTTTAAAGAAGCATTTGTTTGTGCTCATGTATTTGCTGCTCTTTGATATTTCTATAAAATTTCATTTCAATATGACTGGATTCCTTTGTCATTTGGCGTATTCTGTTTGGTGCATTTATTTGAACTGACCCTGAGAAGGATCAGTGGCTTCCTGAGAAGGGTCAGTGGCTTCCTCCAGTTGGAGGACCTGACGCCCACACACTGGCTCACCCTGCTTGCCACTCACTGGCCTATGCGGAGATTGCCATGTCCAACCAGGTACCTGTTTCAGCAGGCTGGGCCTCTATCGCTATTCCCCTTTCTCAGAAAATGCCTCTTAAAAGAAGGGACACACAATGAGACATCCAGGTGAGATGACCAGGGTAGTGATCTATGGCTCTACCAGACACCTCATCCTCTCTAGTCCAGATGTGGGCCACACTGGACGATAGACTTGAGTGGGTCACCGGGCACTGTGAGTCTCCATGGGCTCAAGCGGAAATCCACGAGGTGATGGACTGGAACTCTGCATCAAGGTGGACAACTGTACGTATCCTGTCCTGCCTCGTGGGATAAACCCCAGCAGCAGGAAAAGGGCTCGGAGGTGCCCCTGGTGGTGCTGGTGTTCTCCCACTCCAGTTCCTATGCTTCATTAATCAGGGGGACATGTTTTCTTCTTTTTTGAGCGGCTTTATTGAGTTATAACCCACATATACACAATTCACCCTTTAAAAAGTACAACTCAATGGCTTTTAGCATATACACAGAGTTGGGCAACCATCACCACAATCAAACTTAGAACATTTTCATCACCCCCAAAAGAAGAAACCCCATCCCCATTTGTGTCATGCCCCAAGCCTCCCTCACACCCAGTCCTGGGCAACAGATCTATGTATACTCTTTGTCTCTAGATTTGTTGAATCTGGACATTTTATGGAAATACATTTCATATAACACGTGGCCTTCTGTGACTGGCTTGCTTAATTTAGCTTCTTGCTTTTAGAGTTCATCCATGCTGTGCATGAATGTCTTTTTAGTACAGAATAACATTCCTTTCTGGACATACCAGATTGCAATTACCCATCACCAACTGAAAGGTAAATCTGGGTTCTTTCTTCTACTTGGCTATTAGGAATAATACTGTTAAGAACATCTGTGAACAGGTTTTTACATGGAAATATGTTCTACTTTCTCTTGGGTGTGTATACCTAGGTGTTGAATTGTTAACTGTATGTTTGACACTTTTAGACACTGTCTAACTGCTTTCCAAAGCAGCAACACCAGTATACACCTCCGTCAGCACCACTCTGGCTCCAGTTCCTCTCACCATTCTCACCAAACTGATATTGTCTGTCTTCTGATTACTGCCATCCTAGTGAGTTTGAAGTGAGAGCTCACTGTGGTTTTGACTTGCACTTCCCTGAGGGCTAAAGATGCTGATCATCTTTTCATGTGTTTCTTGGCCATTTCCATGTCTTCTTTTGAGAAATGTCTACTCAGATCCTTGGCTCATATTTTTATTTGGCTTGTCACTGTTTTATTATTGAGTTGGTATAGTTCTTTATGTATTCTAGAGACAAGTCTCTCACCGATACATGATATGCACATTTTCTATTACTCTCTCATTTCTCTAGGTTGTCTCTTCACTATCTTTGATGCACAGAAGGTTTTAATTTTGATGATGTCCAACTTGTCTATGCTTTCTTTTGTTTCTTGTGTTTTTGTGTCATATCTAAGAAACCAGTGCTTAATCCAAAGCCACCAAGATTTACACCTATATTTTCTTTTAATGGATTTCTAGTTTTATTGCTTGCATTTATTTTTTTAACCATTTTGAGTTAATTTTTTACATGATGTGAGGTCGGAGTCCAATCCTGCCTCATGTGAATATTCACTCATCCCAGCATCATTTGTTGAAGAGACCATTCTTTCAATATGGCACCCTCGTGGAGCTCAATTGACCATAAACGGGAGTCTTATTTTTAGATTCTCAACTTTATTCCATTGATTTACATCTTTTTTTCTTATTACCATATTGTTTTCATTACTGTAGCTTTGTAGTAAGTTTTAAAATGGGAAGTGTGAGTCTTCATACTTCTTTATTTTTTTCCAAGATTGTTTTGGTTTTTTGGAGTCCTTTGAACTTCCATGTAAATTCTAAGACCAATATGTACATTTCTGCAAATAAATCAGCTTCTGATAGAGATTGCATCGATTCTGCAGATAAATTGTGGGAGTATTGCCACCTTAACCACACTAGGTCTTGCAGTCTATGAACATAGACTTTCCATTTATTTAGGTCTCTTAACATTTCTTTCAATGTTTGGTAGTTTTCAGAGTATATGTTTTGCACTTCTTTTGCTAAATTAATTTCCCAAGTATTTTGTTCTTTTGATGCTATTGAAAATGGAATTATTTTCTTAATTATCATTTTGTGCATTGTTACTATATAGAAATACAACTGATTTTTGAAAATTAATCTTTATTCTGCCACTGCTAAACTCATTCATTAGTTCTGATAGTGTTTTTAAAGATTTTCCATATGCAAACAAGACAATATAATCTATAAATATGGGCAGTTTCATTTTTTTCCAACTTGGAGTTTTACATTTCTTGGCCATGCCTAACTGCTTTGGCTAGAATCTCCAGTATAATGCTGAACAGAAGTGGCTCAAGCAGACATATTTGTTTCATCCCTTGTCTTAGAGAGAAAGATTTCAGTGTCTCACATTCAGTGTGATCCCATCTGTGGGTTTTCTCGTAGATGCAATGTATTTTCTTTTACAAAGAGGAGACCAGTCAAGCATTGTCCATTTTTACCTTGTTTCTTGAAGAAAACTTGGTAACAGTCAGCATTTAGTACAAGATTTGGTTTACTGTCCTGGCACACTGAGGTTTATTGGATAACATTTGGATTTACACATGGCTGCATAGCCATGGACTTCATTTTTATGTCTGCACTTTAGTATTATCAGTGTCTCACAAACATGACTAAGGCATGCATGAGATCAGCACCATGCCATTGGGGCCCTCTTCTGTCTCTGGACTCCACTTCCTCTCTGTTTTAACAGCACGCATACACGCTTGCTTTCTGTACAAATCGCTGACATCTGTTCACCTTCCAGGTAGTAGATGGTCCAGCCTCCACCGCAGATGTCATACGGGAACTCTCATCGACAAACCCAGACTTCTCAGGTGGCTTGGCCAAAGGGATCTCTGATAAAGCTTCTCACCAGTGACAGCACCCATATTTGTTGAACAGCTGCTGCGTTCTAAGAAAAGTAGTAATCACTGTATGCACATTTTCTATGTAATGTTTTCAACAATTCTATAAATTAGATTTTGTGTCTCCAATGTTGGGGAAAAGAGTATCTGAGATTTAAGCAACTTAGTCACATTAACGTATGTGGGGTAGAGCTAGGGCCCAGACACACTCCCTGCCATGGTCTCTCATTCTGAGCTGGGCTGGGGTGTCTTTTCACTGCTCACTAGCTGTGTGGCATCACACATTCTCTCTGACCTCTGCCTCCATATCTGAAAAGTGAGGAGAGTGATCGTGGATGTTTCCAAGGCAGCCTGGAAGCCTGAGGCCAGGCATGCCTTTCTGGCTATCTTCAATTCCTTTCCTATGCTTCCTTGGTCCTTGATTTTGCCATCATTGCTTATTGTTACTTTTGGTAAACATGTCGGCTAGACCAGGTGTAACCCACCAGACCTTTAATGAGTCTCTCTGCCTTACACAAGGAGTCACAGCAGGGCCTGGATACACCAGTGGCCAAGTCCAGATTCTGGGATGCGGGTGTTTCCTTTTTTGCTGAAATCTGCTGTGAGTTGACTGTAGCTCAACTGCTCTAAATGTTCAACCTGTGTAATCTACACAAAGTTTTGAGGAGTGGATTGCTGTGATTCCCATCACACGGTGGAGGAAACTGAGGCACAGAAGCCAGGTTGCCTGCCAAATCGTTTGTTTGTCACTCAGGTTGGAGCACAGTGGCTCACTCATGGTCACCACAGTCTTGACCTGCTGGACTCAGGTGATCCTTCTGCTTCAGCATTCCAAGCAGCTGTAACTACAGGCATGTGCCACCAAGCCCAGCTAATTTTTTAATTTATTGTAGAGACAAAGTCTCACCAAGTTGCCCAGGCTGGGTTTGAACTCCTGGGCTCAGGTAATTCTCTGGCCTTGGCCTCCCAAAGAGCTGGGATTACAAGCGTGGACCACTGCGCCCATCTTGCCAAATCTTAACAAACAAAAAACTTGTAAATGTTCGAGCCTGGATTTGACCCTTCCACATTGGCACCAAAGTCCTCCTCTTATTTAACCCTGAGGCTCTTTAGTCCCCATTCTTTCTTTCCAGGTTAATGTGGTGAGATCACCCTGCGGAGAACACCAAGATGCATCCACAGCAGATGCTCGAAGAAGTCCTGGGCCCTCTCATTGTACAAGGCATGCTGTCAATGTGTGTGGACACAAAGACATGGGAACTGGGCTCTGCCCGGGAGCCTCAGTTGTGAGCACAGTCAAGAGTGTGGCATGGGAAGGGAGGTCCCATCTGTGGAAGTCCACTGTGGTGGGAGGGGGAGTCAGCGCTGGCGTGGTTACTCTGAGACACTTGCTGATGGGCACCTTGTCCACTGAGACTTAGAAGAAGGAAAACGAATGAGCAGATGGAGGTGGGTAAAGATGAGACTTCCTGGCAGAGAAAGAGACAGAGGCCACAGAATGTAGGTGATCCTGTTCTCTGACAGGGAGCAGGATCTCCCTTGCTGGGACGTCTCACTCCCATGCAGACTGGCAGGACACTGGTCACTGAGAAGGGGTGCAGACTCTGGGTCCAGATTCCTTCACAGTTTCCTGAGTGCAAATGTCTTCTTTTGTTGCCACAGAGCAGAGACAACCATGAGCATCTTCAGTGGGGAGAGTAGTGGAGAAGAGGGGCTTTCTCGCACCAGCGGTGGGCAGTGTGGAAGGAGCGTGAGGCTCAGAGTGGCATCAGCAGTGGCCAAAGAGCTAGAGAGAAGAAAAGCAGGGGAAAGGGGAGACCCAGTTTTCTCACAGGCACCAAGAAGGCAGAAAAACGGATGGAGCCTGAGGCAGAAGATGAAGAACAAGTCTCCACAGACAATGCACTGTGCAATCTGGGTGCGTTGACTGTCGATACAGGACAGATCGGGTTGGGGGGCCCTTCTGAATATGCCTCCCACTGTCCTTTGGCATGGATATCACTGCCAGGAGATGGTGAGGTCACCAAAAGATAGACTGTAAAGACCACCAGCAGAAACTTGGAACCTGGCCATCCTGGTGGGTGGGGCAGGAGGGCCTGTGGGGCCACCCCTGTGGGCTCCTAGGAGAGAAGGGGCTGGGGGACAGGTGTCTCAAATCATGGCGAGGGATCGTGAGTGCAAATAGCACTTCTAGAAGGATGACGGAGGAGAACAAGATTTCAGCATCAGTAATTAGGACATGTTGGGTATACTTAGGGGGCTCTTTCAGCAGCAAAGTGAGTCTTAGCTGGTGGCCCGAGGTGAGGATGACAGGTCAGGAGTTGGGCCAACAGAGGGAGGTCAGTGTGTCATCCACAAGAAGACAGGAGTGAGTGACCCATTCTTGGTGCAGACAGGAAGGGGAGTGGGGAGGTAAGAGCAGAATCTAGGGACCTTCAGTCAGGGAGAGTCATTTACAACATGCAAAACAACACTCCTCCCCACCCCACCCCCGCCCGGG
>NW_007248572.1:398014-400777 GCF_000164805.1 Carlito syrichta | reverse complement strand
CCCCGCCCCAGTGTGGAGAGGAAAATTGAGAGCTGAGGGCAGAGGCCAGGGCTGGAAAGGCAGAGGGGATGGATGCTGAGGGCCAGAGGCAAGGACCCAGGGAGGGGAGGCCAAGTGGGGTGTGTTCACCCACCCTCTTGCAAGGTCCTCCAGAGACTGCAGGCCCCTGAGAGACTTCCATATGACTCCTGATAGTTTCTCTCTAATATGAGTCCTCCAGACTCTCCCCCTCCAGGGTTGACCCAGATTGACAGGCATCCCAGTTCTCAGGGCCTCAGCTGCTGGGGCTGCAGTCACACCACCATTTTACCTCCTTCCTTTTCCTTGCAAGGATGGGTACTGCGCCCAAGGGGAAGACAGGGCACCCCAGCAAACATGGTGGTGGAGAGCAAGTTGGGACCCATTCAAGAATCCAGCCAGCCCCGAGACCTGACTCTCGAATGTCCCAGAACCCTCCTAGTGCTGGCAGGCTCAGAAGGACCCAGTTCAGGATGAGGTCCTCTCACCCAAGGGCCCCAGTCCTCCTCAGGGCTGGGCTGCCACAGTCTTGAAATCCTCAGCAAACCAACAAGAGAAACACATTCTCACTCTGCGTGGGTTTCTGGAGGTCATGTGGCTTTTATATCCTGCACTCAGGGAATCTACCCCACTTTCTGAGACTTTTTAGCAGTACCCAATGGAGTTTCTGTGCATACATGAAGCCCTCCCTTCTCCACCCCCGCAGCCCAGCTCCAGCGCCCCGCGTGGGTGGGCTGTGCGCATGACCCCAACTCAGCCCCAAGCCAGCGCTCGCTATTCCGCTGGGACAGCCGCGCTCCAGTGGGTCCTCTTCCCAGAGGCCGCGCAGGGGCGGTGCAGCTGCGCGCATTCCCCATGGGGGGCTTCGGATCCCCCCTCTACCCCCTCACCCCCAGTCCAGCGCTTTCCCGCCCACCAGGCCCCTCCCAGGGGTATTCAGAAGCTTCCCCCTCTCCAGAGGGGGAGGGACAGTCGTGCAGTTTCCTTTCGTGCTCGGGATGTCCCCGCCCATCCCCTTCGTCACTGCCCAGCTGGGGCCAGCGGTGCATCTCGGACAGGTGGGGACGCCGCCCTCCCTGCTCTGGTTTAGCCTGGGCTACCCTGGACCAGGGAGGCGTCCCGGAGTCCACGAGGAATCTCCGTGGAGCGGAGTCTTCGGACCACGCGCTTAACCCTTTTTGGCCCAAGCTCTCCCGCGCCGGTGGCTTCGTTTTGAGCTCATCGGCGCCGCCTCCCGGTGCTTGGTAGTGATGGTCACAGCGGAGGAGAAAGGGCGCTTTCACGGGTTACTCTTTGGGCCCACCCTTCGCATTCCTGGTACATGAACAAGCGGATAAGGTCGAAAGGAGACAGAGTTCACCCCTCCTCCCGGTCCTCCTAACCCTGCCCATCCGCAGGACCGTCCCTCTTCAGCGCCCTTTGCCGAACAAGTGGCGTCTCTGTGCCCCTCGGGGTCAATTCGGCCTCGCACAACATGGACTGGGTGGGATCCGGTAGGAGCCTGCAGCGCCTGGAGGGAGGGGGGCGGTAACACCCGCAACTCCGCTGGAGGTGCAAGGGGACTGTCCCTCGGCGAAGCTGGGCAGTCGCGACACACACACCGTGGGGCGCCGAGACGATTCACTTGCCACAGCTTCTGAAGAGTGACAAGTGTCCCTGTCACATTCCTGTGCGGCGAGATGGGGTCTGGCGTGGGCAGCGCGCGCCCAGAGGCTCGCGGGTCCTTAGCCAGGCACTGGGCGGGGGTGCTGGTGTCCGGCCGGGTAGTCGCTCCACCCAGCCACGCCCACTGTCCCCTGGGGCCAAGCGCTCTGGCCCAGGCGGGGTCCAGCGCTCTCCTTGCGGTCCTGACTTGTGCACATCCGTGTGCTAGGCAGTCCCTCTAAAGTCCTCTTCTCGTCGGACACCCCTCCCCAGTGTCCTGCGGGTCCTGCGCGCTGTCTCCCCGCGCCCAACTCAAAGTCCCGTTCTTCCGGGTGTGGGTCTCCGGAGCTCTGCGACCCAGGCGATAGCATTTACGACAAAAAGGGAAGAGGACTAGCATGAAGTGGCGGCTGCACGCGCAGGGGCCCGGATGGGGGCGCGGGGACCAGCGCCTGGCTGCAAGGGTGCTGTCCTTCTGTGGCGCCTACCCCTGCCTGCCCCGCCCGGGGACCTCCCCCTTCCCTAGCCGGGCCGGGTTTACTCATCCCTGCGAGGTGATCCCGGGCACGAGGGCGGGCGCACGGCGGGTGGAGAACCCAGTAATCCGAGAATGCGGAGTCGGCCCTTCCCACCAGGCACTTCCTTCCTTTTCCCGAACGTTCAGGGAGGGAGGGCCGCGCGCACTTATAAACTCGCGTCCCGGCCTGTCCGCATGTCAGAGGCGGCGCGCCGCGGCCAGAGGCGCCTGGGCTAGGACGCACGGCAGCGGCTATCGCTCGCGGCGTCCTGCGCGCATCTCCTCCCGCCCGGCCCCGTCGCTGACATCCCGGCGCCAGCACGCGGCGCGCCCAGAAGACATGCTCTGGGTCATCCTCCTCAGCGTACTGGCCCGGTCCGGCCCGGGGCTACCCGCGCCTGCAGAGCCAAAGCCCCAGGGCAGTCAGTGCGTCGGCCACGACTGCTTCGCTGTCTTCGGGGAACGCGCGACCTTCCGCGCGGCCAGCCAGACCTGCGAGAAACTGAGAGGCCACCTGATGACCGTGCGCTCCTCGGTGGCCGCCGACGCCATAGCCCTGCTGCTGAGCAGTCACGGAGGTGACG
>NW_007248572.1:384265-397649 GCF_000164805.1 Carlito syrichta | reverse complement strand
CCCGCCGACGCGGTCCTACAGGCGGACGGGCGCTCCTGCGCCACGCCCCCCGAACACTCCTGCGACCTCTGCGAGCACTTCTGCGTCCGCGGCTCCGACGTGCCAGGCTCCTCCTACTCGTGCATGTGCGAGACAGGCTACAAGCTGGCGGCCGACCTGCACCACTGCGAGGACGTGGACGACTGCGCGCTAGTGCCCAGCCCGTGCCTGCAGCGCTGCATCAACACGCAGGGCGGCTTCAAGTGTGACTGCTTTCCCGGCTATGACCTGGTGGACGGCGAGTGTGTGGAGCCCCCGGACCCGTGCTTTGGGTCCAAGTGCGAGTCCCAGTGCGAGCCCGAGGGCCCGACCAGCTACCGCTGCATCTGCGCCGAGGGCTTCGCACCTATGCCCCTGGAGCCGCACAGGTGCCAGATATTTTGCAACCAGACCTCGTGCCCCGCCATCTGCGACCCCAACACCTTGTCCAACTGTGAGTGCCCCGAGGGCTATATCCTGGACGAAGGCTTCATGTGCACGGACATCGACGAGTGCCAGGACGGCAGCTACTGCTCCGACGTGTGCCACAACCTCCTCGGATCCTACGAGTGCCTCTGCGGGCCCGACTCGGCGCTCGCCGGCCAGATGAGCACGGACTGTGATCCCATCAAGGTGAACGGCGATGGCGACGGCGACAGCGACGGCGGCTCCGGGGAGCCCCCCGCCAGTCCGGCGCCCGGCTCCACGCCCAGTCCCCCACCCGCGGGGCGCGTGCACTCGGGTGCGCTCATCGGCATCTCCATCGCCAGCCTGTCCCTGGTGGCGGCGCTTCTGGCACTGCTCTGTCACCTGCGGAAGAAGCAGGGCACCGCGCGGGCCAAGATGGAGTACAAGAGCGCATCGCCTGCCAAGGAGGTGGTGCTGCAGCAGGTGCGGACCGAGCACAGGCTCTGAGGGGCCGCCCCTCCCTCTCTCCCTCCCTCCCTCCCTCTCTCCCTCCCTCCCCTCCTTCCCTCTCTCCCCGACTATCAAAAGCACCTTAACTGGCCTTGCAGCTGGAGGAGACTTCTCCGTCTACCCCAGGCTGTACTGGCTGATTCCATGTCCAGCTGGGGAGGGGGGATTGAAAGGAGGAGGGTGAGCCTGCCTCTCCCAGGCTGTCACCTGATATGGGGCAGCCGTGACAACTTCCCATGAAGACACTGGCTGCAAAGTGTCCCAGGGCCTCACCACTGGACCAGAGGGCCAGGATGCAGATCAGGAGCCTTTGGGAAGACCCTGACCCCAGGCTAGGGATGACCAAGATATTTATTTTTTAAGTATTCGGGATATATTTTTTTTCTGTTTCCCTTCTTGTATGTCTCCAAAGCTACTTTGCAGACTCCTGGCCCCTCCCTGCACCCTCCTGTGTGTCGTGAGGCAGTTTAACAGCTCCTGGATTCCTCTCCCCAGCTCTCTCCATCTATGGAGCAAGCCCCTGTCCCTCTCATTCCTCCCAGGACCTGGACTCCTCACCTGAGTCTGAGCATCCTCCTGATGCTCTTCCCTGTCTGCCCAGGCAGGCCTTCTCTTCGCCACAGCCTCAAAAACACTACAAATAAGAAGGGTTGGTCTCTTGCTTTTTTCACCGGATTTTACTAATATATCCTGACATGTCAGGTTCCCAGAGCAAAATAATTTGAATAAAGGTTAAGATGTAAAAGGTATAGTTACAAGAATATTGCTGGATGGTCACAGAGATTAAACCCAAGGAGCTTTTAATCTTTATTTTTTGAAACAATGAGCCTGAGTTTTGTTGTTGTTGATGCTGTCCTTGTTTTGATTTGGACTGAAAAGTAGTCATTGCTGTTCAGCGTCTTATGCCCTTTCCTTTTTCGTTATTATTATTATTATTACTTGTTTTTGGCGGTTTTTGAAATGCTGGAGGGTTGCTCTTGAGTGAGATGAGAGAGAAGCATCCCGCAGGGGACAGTTTAGAGAAGTTCTGAACTGGGTGATTCATGCCACTTAGCAATTGACTCTCACTGCTCTTGTCATTTGTAGATTAAAATAAACCCAGAGCCCTGTTGGTTTTGTGGCCTTAGGTGGGAGCTTGGGGATGACTTTTGGGGGAATGCCTCATTGGGACCTAGCCTTCATCATGCCCTGGGACGTTGTCTCCCACTTCAGAGAGGCCTCTGGAATGTGGTCCCAGAACATGCATTGGAGCTGGTTAGAAATGCAGGTTCCCAGGCTTCACCTCTTCTATTCATTAGACTCTACATTTAACAAGATCTATGGGAGATTTGTCTATCCCGTCATTGGAGGACAACTGTTCGAGACCGCTTCCAGTTTACTGGAATACATTAACTATGGACCAGTAATAAGTAGCAGGCTGAGGCAGGCCCTTATTTTTAAGAAACTGAGGAATTTTCACTGCGGAGCTTTGCTTTTGGGTACATGGCTCCAGATACTGCTGCCTAGGGCCCAGAAGGTCTTTGGTTCAACTAAGCTGAGAACTAACTCCTGCTTCAGCATGTGGAAAGAAATGTGTCGCATAAGTGTATCTTTTGTAAGGCACTCTGCTGTTTTGTAAACTCAACATATTTGTACATAGTTATTTATTTATTGGAGATGAACACAGGCAGAACCTTGCTTATGACATCACTTGTACAAAATAAACAAATTCCAGTGTGCTCCCAAGTTGTGTGTCTGCTCACTGTTCCTCCCCCAGCCCCCTCGTTTTTTGTCATGAGTGGGGCTCTCTGACCACCCAAATGCCACAAGATGCATTCACGGCTGCTCTGCCCCACACCACACTTGCTGTCTGATGATGCCACTGTCTCTTGCTTTCAAAGTTCTTTCCAGAGGAGATTATTTTCACTATAGAAAGATTTAGTGCTATCTCTGTGTGCACAAATATTTTTTCCTTTCTGTAACCATAACAACTTCATATTCGAGGATTCGTGTCTGCATTTTAAGACACATCCTAGGATCATTTGGTGGGACAAATTAAATAAACAACCCTCCCTGGGGCATCTCTCGAATCCCAGCTGTGTGCCCTTCACATGGCATCATCTTGCTGTGAGACGTCCAAACTCAGCGTGGCTACAAAGGGTCTCTGTCGCAGCTCTCATTCCAGGCATTGTTTCTGAAGGTCTCATCCAGCATGAACACCTTTCCCTCTCTGCTGGAGGTTAGAAATGCTGCCTTTATAAGATATATACACTTTCTGGGCCCCATTCCAGGGATGGCAGTGCTGGCGAGTGCCTCAAGCAGGGCTCTGAGAAGTTTCACAAATCAGGAATTGGAAGAGAGAGTTCAGGTGAATATGCAAGCATTTCCATGTGCCTGGAGAATGCCACATTCCTCAGTTTTGATCTGAGTTGTCATTGTGAAGACAGAGTTGGAGATTCCAATACCCAAGGGAAATGGAGTGACAGGTTTGTATGTATATGTGTGTGTGTGTTTGTGTGTGTGTGTGTGTGTGTGTGTGTGTTTATGTTGGGGAAGCTGCCATGGCCAGTGCTCTATGAGGTTAAGAGCACTGTTCCCCCAAAGGGTATAACAAGTCTCTTTGGGGGCAAACAGATGAGAAATGGCGCTGGAAGTCCAGAAGAGAAAGCAGCTCCTGTACTGGCCTCCTTACCCAGCCTTCTCTCTTTCCAAAGGGTCTGCTCCCAGTTGCTGTCAAATGGGCTTGTGTGGGCTCATGGTTTTAGGGTTTCTTAAGACACATTGGAAGGCCAGACACACATTCAAAACCCAGAGGCCAAAGCCCTTGCGGCACCTTGTACCCCAGGACATGAGCCAGCAGCCCAGCGTGCAGCCCAGCTGCCACCATTCCTCTTGGAGAAAAACACAGGGACCATGCAAACAAGCTAGCTAGCTGCAAAAACTGTCCCTGCCAGCAGGGCTCGGTGGCTCAGCCTGTAATCCCGTGCTTTGGGAGGCTGAGGTGAGTGGATTGCCTGATTCCGCAGGTTCGAGACCCGCCTGGGGAACTTGGTGAGACCACATCTCTACAATAAATCAAAAAATTAGCCAGGCGTGGTAGCGTGCACCTGTAGTTCCAGCTACTTGGAAGGCTGAGGCGGAAGGATCGCAGGAGCCCAGCAGGTCGAGGCTGCGGTGGCCGAAAGTATGCCACTGCACTCTGGTCTGGGCGACAGAGTGAGACTCCAATTCAAAAACAACAATAACAACAAAAAACTGTCCCTGGCATTTAAAATCAAGGTAGATCTTATGACACCAGGGCCATGGACATCTTGTGTGAGCTTGGCTATCTGTTCACAATAACAGATGTCCAAGTTGGGGAGAGACCCTGGGGCCCTTTTCTGGTGATAATTCACAGTACTGGGGGCGGGGCAGGAAGGCAAAAGGTGTGCTTCTGGGTAAGCCAGAATTAGATTTCCTTTTTTTAATTGTTAAAATTGTATTTGTCTATTAATTCATTAATTGTTTATTGTTGCCCAGGTTGGGGGTTAGTGGCATGATCCTGGTTCATCGCAGCCTTGACCTCCTGAACCCAAGAGATCCTCCGATCTCAGCCTTCCAAGTAGCTGGGACTACAGACGCCTGTCACCATGCCTGGTTAATTTTTTATTTATTACTTTACTTTTTGTAGAGCTGAGATCTCACTCTGTTTCCCAAGCTGGTCTCCAACACCAGAGCAGCAGCAATCCTGCCTCAGGCTTCCAAAGTGCTGGGATTCCAGGTGTAAGCCACTGCACCCAGCCCAGAACTCAGTTTTCTCAATTCAGTGACTTTGTTACTTTCCCCCAGTCCTCCCCCCTTTTCTGGGATTCATTCAGCAAAATGTTTGCTGAGCACGTACACTGCCACAGCAACAGGTGTGAGAACAAGTTGCTGCCCCATGAAGCTATAATCTTTCAAGGAAGGTATACGTGGGACAAGTCACCCCAAATGGTACTTAGCTTAGAAGCAGTGGTGAGTGCTAGGGGGCAGAGAAGGCAGCAGGGAGACAGGGTGCAGACTGGCAGACTGACTGGAGGTGGCTTCCTGGACTAGTTGACACTAAACACTGGCCTGGAGGAGGAGGAGGGGTTCTACAAATGTGTAGCATAGTGGGAAGCAGGCCAGGTGAGTGACAGCATGTGCAAAGGCCCTGTGCTGGGAAGCGTCTTGGAGGGGCTGAAGCAGAGTTGGCAGGGGTGGGGGCTGCTGGTAAGCTGAAGAGGTGAAGCGAGATGAGCCCAAGGGGGATTCGGGCTGGCAAGGATGGTGAAGGAGACTCTGAAGAAGGGTATGAAGAAATCCCCCTGGGGCCAGGCCTTCATTGAAGGAGTCCTGATCAGTGGAGCTCTAATCAGCTAGGGAGATCACATGTCCCTCAGGCAGAGGCCCGCACAACACCGTGAGAGCCAGCAGGGCAGTCTTAGGGTGTGGGTCCAAGTCTGATGTTTTGGATCACATGGCCAAGACCAGTGTGGTCCCTTGCAGGCTGTAGGATGGTGTGAGCAGAACCACCTCACAATACCCCCACAAGTAAGTGAGGACATGAGTGCAGCTCCTGGCCCAGTACCATGTGACCATGTGCCAGGAGCATGAGACGCCTGCGTGCACACAGTGGAACATGGTACTGGAGTCGTGGATGTCCTGGGGGCAAGTCCAAGGCTGTGCAGAGGTGGACAGTGCTCCTTCAGGGAAGATGCAGCCACGTGGAAGGGACGGTGTCATTGCTTGAGGAGCTGTGACAATAGGACTTGGGGACACTGATCACAACTGAAGGCGGGAGATGTTTGTGCAGAGTGGACGTGGCCCCAGCCCCCAGTTGCTGTGAGTCTACCATCAAAGCATCCAGCCTGTCCTCCTTGCTCCCGAGACCTAGCTGAGTAGAGGTCTAGATGCAGGGACTTCCCACGGTCTCCTAGGAAGCCACACAGGCGTGTCCCCCAATGCACCCTTCTTGCCTCTCATGGCCTACAGGAGAGAGAGATGCAGGGCTCCAGCCTAGGCAGAGCCAGGCCTTCTGTCCAGAGCTGTGGGATGGCTCCTGCAAGTGATACTGTGGCTGTGGCTGTGACTGTGGCCGGGGCCAGGGAGCAGATGGTCCCCAACTTCTGACTTCTGGGGGCTCCTGTCATTCTTGTGCTGAGTGTGGTTTGTTACTACACCATCTATTCAGGGAGAGTCGAGGTAGCAAAGAACATGTGAAAGCACCTTACTCAGGGTACCCAGAACAGTTCCCAGCTCTGTAGACACTTCAAGAAACAACATGGTCAACGCCCAGTTCCCACTTTCTCTTCCAGGACGAATGCCTGGCTTACTGCTGTCTCTGTGTTTTGAGTGGGTCCTTCCTCCTTTTATTGGTCAGCAGGTTCAGATCTAAGCTAACAACCGACTTCCTCTCCCAAGAGAAACTAAATATTGTTTTAATGTTAGAGTCTGACAGAATCGAAATCCTCTTGGGGGTGTTTTGAAAGTGGGATTGCAAAAGACAAAGGAACCCTGGGGCTGGATTCGCTCAAAGTTGTGCCCCTCATGGGGTAGCAGGCGGCAGGGGGCTTCAGGGACCCCAGGAGAAATGCCAAGATCCACAGCCGGGGCTGTGATGGCAGGGCCACAGGGACACAGTCAGATCTGACGTTGGATCTTTGCCTGAACGGAATCTCCTGTGAAAACGGGCAATTTATACCAATGTCATCCTGAGACAAAGCCTGCATGTTGTCTACTGCTGATGTGGTTGGGTGCCCCACCACTGTCCTCGCTCTGGGAGTCCCGCCTGGCTTCCCACCCGCTGCTGGCATCCAGCAAACCTTGGCCCGGTGCTCGACAAGGACAAGCGGGGGTCCCAGCAGCATCCCGATCCTCCCTCTTCCCTGGTGTCCTGCCTGATTCTGATGTGAGTCCCCTAAGAACAGGATCCCATCTCCCACACAATCTTCTGACACCCTAAGCCTTGTACTGTGGCACATTTTGTCACAGATTATTTTGAAATGTGCTGTAGACCCAAAGCACTGACTTTGGTGATTCTCTGCCAGGATTTGACTCTTGTCTTTTTCCCAATATGTTTGTTCTCCTCCTAGGACATGGACTGCAGGAGCCCAAGGTCATGCCAGGAGGTAGGGATGCCTGAGAAGGGCGTGGGTGAGTTCCAGCTCTCCTGTGTGTTTGCCATGTGACTCTGAGCACAGGATGTGGCCACAATCAACTCGCAGCTAAGGCGAAGAGAGCCACACCAGCCCCTAGCTGGTGTGGTCTCTCACCTAGGCAAGACAGTTCTGAAGGTGCTGGCTCTTAGTGCTTGGCTCGGCGTGTGACTGGGAGGGGAGATTGGAGCAGAAGCCAGCCCCCTCTCCAGTGCTGGAGGCAGGGCTGCGAGGTCATGGCAGAACAAGCAGCTCACCAGGGTCATCCACAGGCCTCTCTCTGCCCAGGTGGTTTCTGAGTCCAGGACACTCTTTCCGAATCCAAGAGGTCAGCAGGGTGGCAGTTTCCTGGCTGTCTGCAGGGAGATCCTCAAAACATGGCGGCATTTCCAGGTCTGTGTCAGGTTATGATCCCCACCCTCATATCTGTGGTCCAGCTCCTCAGCCACATATCACAGTCACTGGGAGGGAAGCGGGTGGTGGCAAACAGGGTCCCTGTCCTCACTGGGTGGCAGCTGCTTGCTGGTGACTGCATGTGTCACATTCACAGAGCTGTGCACACACTTCAGAGGGTGGACGCCACCACTAAATCATACTTTAATACAAACAGATTAAAGACAAACCACAGCCTCCTCAGAACAGCTAATAAAAGCCCGATTAAAAAAAGAAAACGCCCAATTCTGCAGCAATCCCCTCTCCCTCTTCCTCTGTTGGGGGTCAGGAGGCAGTCACCATCTTCCTCCTCTGTGCCAGCCACGTGGCCATTGTGTGTCACAGCAGGCATGTGGGTAGATGCTATTGTTCTCCCCCTCTGCAGAGCCATGCGACTTATTTGGGTCCCTGAGGGCAGGCAAGAGAGAGAGAGGACTGGGGTTCGCCCCAATCCTGTGCCTCACAGTCTGGAATCTCCTCGTCCACTGCACATCTACATATGTTGGCACTGATCATGGGTAGCCCCACTTTCTAGGCTGATAGTCCCCAGGAATCTGGGCATCCCCAACCCTGTGTTGCTGCAGGTTGATGCTCGTGGTGTCTTTCAATAACAGGTAGTAACACGTTTTTATTTTTATTTTTTTGCGTTGGAGTCTCACTCTGTCACCCAGACTGGAGTGCAGTGGCCGCTCCCGGCCACCGCAGCCTCGACCTGCTGGGCTCCGGCGATCCTTCTGCCTCAGCCTTCCAAGTAGCTGGAATTACAGGCATGCACTACCACGCCTGGCTGATTTTTTGATTTATTGTAGAGATGAGGTCTCGCTGCCCAGGCGGGTCTCGAACCCGCGGGCTCAGGCAACCCACTCACCTCAGCCTCCCAAAGGCGCGGGATTACAGGCTGAGCCACCGAGCCCGGCTACGTTTTTATTTTTATTTAGTGCTCCCATTCTAAACAACACAGTCAATGATCTTGAGTTTTAAAAAATATTGGTTCTCCCCATTTGAAAAAGTGCCCCTCACTGTTAGCCATGAAGTCAATCCATCCACATGATGGGGACCCTGACTTCAGGGGATACAGAGTTGGTGAAAGCTGAAATGAAGAGAAGGTTGTGGTTATCCCACCAACCCCTCCCTGAGGAGTGGAGGTTTGTGTGCCCCGATTTCACAGGAACCCCAGAGCTCTTGATGGGCCTTTCTTGCCAGGTATACAAAGCCCTTCATTAGATCCTGTCACCGCTGCCCCATGACTTTCAGGACAAAGTCTTAATCCTTACACTGTCTCACAAGGCACTATTGGTTGAACTCCTGCCCACCTGTGTCTTCCCGCCTGCACACAGGTGATGGGACAGTTTCCAGTGTATGGTGCTGGCCCCCATGTACAGCATGGCAGAGCTGTCTCAGAAAACACAGACTCCTGAGGCTCTGAGGTCATGCTGTCATCCACTTGCAGTAACAGGGAGAGAGACACACAGGTGAGTCCCCACCTGCAGCCTGCAGAGGAGAGCTTCCAGCCCATACTGGCTGGGTCCACGCCTGGTGTCTGGGCAGTGCAACCAGAACATGTTGCACAGGGCGCAGCCTCTGTGTCAGCCGGGAGCACCTGAGAGGCGCCAGGCATGATGCTCTTGGTGGAAGGGAAGCCAGGTACCCGCAGGTGGGCAGGGGAGTGAGTCACCTTTGCTTAGAGATTGAGTGCTGACAAGAGGGGCAAGAATTCTGACGAGTGACAGCCTGTCCCCACTGCATTCCGTACTCCTTGACTGGCTGGAAAAATGGAGGCCCTGGCCCATCACAAGGTAGTAAACTAAAGGTAGTCTACAAAAGCAAGGCAAGTCCTGGCCTGCAGCTTCCGACTTCAACTCACAGAAAGCTTCTGCACGCAAACCATGAGAGGGGGCTTTCTGTACCCAGTGGTCACAAAGACGTTGGGGTGATGGTGATGACAACCCACAGCTGCCACCCCTGAACACAGTGGACGGACTGAGCACACCCGACTGGAGGCACGGGATGCCTCACCACTGTGAGTGGTCAGGCTCCAATAACCAGAAGGCTTTGAGTTGCAAAAAAGGCCCATCGGCAGGATTGCCCTCCCCAACGCACATGCGGGACTTGGTGCTGCAGGGTCAGGGGCAGTGTCCCTGCTCCCTTCTCATCAGGGATGGAGAGAACACAGAGCACAGAGCAGCACCATCTCCACCTTCCCACTGTCTCTGCAGTGTCTCTGTGAGAGCAGAGTTCACAGCGGGAAGGAACTGAACAATCAAAACTTCTCTCAATGCGTATCTCAAGTGGGAACTGAGTTGTAGAGAGGATAAATCACTCGGTAGGGCATGTTGGCTCATGCCTGTAATCCCAGAACTTTGGGAGGCCAAAGTGGGAGGACTGCTTGAGGCTAGGAGTTGGAGATCAGCCTGGGTAACAAAGCGAGACCCTATCTCTGCAAAAAAATAGAAAAATTCGCTGGCTGTGGTGGCATGCAACTGTTATCCCACCTACTTGGGAGGCTGAGGTGGAAGGATCCCCTCAGTCTAGGAGGTTGAGGCCGCGGTGAGCTGTGATTGTACCACTGAACTCCGCCTGGGTGACTCCAATTCAAAAAAAAATCGCTGCTCATGGGACTGCTGAGGCTGAGGTCTTCTGCCTCCTTGAACTGTTTCTCTCATCACCTGATGCTGCCTTGCCTTCAGCCACCGCCCACCAGTTAGAAAGGCTGCAGTATTTACATCAAGCATATCTTCCTCTGTGCTAACCTGGACAGCCGGGCATGAGCCTTGCCAAGACTCCTGGCTGGAGCACTCTTGCTTATGGGAGAGTGTGCCTGGGGCAAGTCACCGGGAGCCTGAGGAGGGGACCCTGTCCCCACCAAGCTGGAGCAAAGGCCCAGTCCCCCATTATCTCATCTTGCTGATGCTAGCTTGGGTGGTTCTCGGAGCTCAGTTCAACCATGCTGCCAGGCATGGGGGAACAAAGGAAGAATTCCGTTTTCAAAATCTCCAAGAAGTTTTGGTTACACAAGGCCCATGGACATGGGACTGGCTGACACTGGGTGCCCAAGGTAATTCTGCTGGGTAATGTCTGTGTGTGCACAGGTGTTTGCAGACCTGAGGGTTCTGTGCCTTATTAGGAATGCCCTACCCACAGCAGCATCTGTCCCACGTGGTACAGTGCGAGAGACACATTACCGCCATGTCTCAGTCACACATTCCTCCCAGTGGCAGATGTAGACCCCCAGGATGCCCAGCCCTGAAGACTGGCATGCCACCACGCCCACAGCCCTGGGGGACACGCTGGATCCACACTCATGACCATGTTCCTGTCAGTCTACTGGTGGTCACTTGAGGAGGCAAAGAATTAATGGTTATATGGATTATGCATACCCAAAGACAGCTGCAGGAAGGCCTGGCTAGACCCTGAAGAGCCTGGGTGCACTGGTGCAGGCAGAAACTGCTTATGTCTCAGCTCTGAGATCCTGGGTGGAGTCCCTTGCCTGGGTCCTACAACACTAGCGACAGGACAAGAACTCAACTCTCCTGCCTGTCCTGCATACACTGGGCGACTGCTCACCTGGAACACAGCGACTGCTGTGGCCTGACACAGCAGGCAGGGCCTGGATCTGCTCCCAGAGAGGAGCCCTGGCCCTGGCAGACATGGAACACCCCCTCAGACCTTTCCCTGCCCTCTTGGTCCTGCTGGATCTGCATTAGCCTCTGGTAGCCCCCATGTGCCCTAGGAGACCCCAAGTGAGACACCGCCTGACGGGCTGGCAGGTCCAGCTGTTACCAAGCTCCCCTGCCAGGAAGCTGGCCACTCCAGAGAGCAGAGGGTCCTGCCCCTTGTTGTCCCTTCCCCACACCTTCAGGACCGGGTCGGTCACACTCAGGAGACGCCTGTGCACGCTAGGCCAGGCAGAGACCCTGTGCTGCCCCTCCAGATGCCAGCAGCAGGGCTGTAGTTCTCCTGCGCCTCCACCTCTGCTTTCAGCAGAGCTAAAGCACTGCTTAGAAAGACTCTTTGGGGAAAGATGATTTTTTCCCTTGGGTAACATTTAAGTCAGAAGTTATGGTCTCTTACTGTGTTCACCCCACCTGCCTGTCTCCAGTGCGGCTGTCGACTGACTTGACGTGGAATGAAGTGGACGACCGTGCTGCCTCCTCTATCCAAAACCGGGCCAACTCCCATCCCTGGGCTTCTCCTCCTGGCTCCCCCCCAACCCGCCACCACAGCATAAATTGCTGCCTTAATGAGGCCTCATGCTCCCACATCAAAGGATCAGGGACAAAAAAATGACATCATCGGAGCTCAAGGGGTTTTTATCCTCTCTGCATTTTTATCACTGACCTGGTTTCATGCCTTGCAACAAACCCCATGTTACGACTCTCCAAGCCTTGTCTACTCACAGCTATCGGGCCAGGACAACCTAGAGACACATGTGACTGCAAGCAGGTGCTGGGCCTGGGGTGACAAAGCAGGTGTCCCAGGCCGTTGTTCCTGAGTCTCACCTAGCAACAAGAGCCGAAACAGATACAAAGGCTATGCTCAGGGGCATCCTCCTCCTTCCCCCGTCCCTCCCACTGGTAGTGCTCCCCCCACAGGGTTCAGTCTGCAGGGAGGAGGTCACCACCCACCACCACGCTCCCGAGTCCTCTTGCAAGCAGTCACTGTCACAAGTCACACACAGGTGGTCGTTCCTCTCTGGCTACCTCCTCCTTCCCACCCTGTGAGAAATGGCCAGGGATTTGGGCATGAGTCGCCACCTAGCCCAGTTCCCAGAGAGTCCTACCCCCATGGAGGCATCCTGAGAGCCAGAGTCTTGGGATGGGGAAGACACAGAGGAGTCCTGAAGCTCCCGGGACAGCATGGGACTGCAGGGAGGAGCTGGCTTGGATGGGTGCAGGTGGTGGCTTAGGTAAGCAGGAGATGTGGACGCTGGGCCATGAGGGTGGTGCTGGCCCATGCAGGTGGGCAGTGGGAGGGTTCTTCAGAAGGTAGTGGTCCCAGTGAGGGGGATGTCCTTGCGGTCAGGTTCTGGCGGCCCCGGCTCCTGCTGGCAGGTAAGTGGGGGGCACACACACCCAGGCCTGGCTCTGCTCTTGAGGGCGGTGGCATGGTAGTCCAGGGGCTCTTCCTCGGCGCCCCCGGTGCCACCCAGTAGGCAGCAACGCAGGCCCAGGACCCGCTGGAAGGACCGCCGGAAATTGTCAGACAGAAAGCCATAGAGGATGGGATTAGCGCAGCTGTTGGCATAGCTGAGGATGAGGGACACGTGGTTGACAGTGGCGTCCAGGCCAGTCACGAAGAGGTTCAGCAGCTGCACCACGTAGAAGGGCATCCAGCAGACCACGAACACAGCCACCACCGTCAGCACCAGCCGCGTGATCTTCTTCTCTGAGCGACGCCGCTGCTGCCAGCCCGCCCGCAGGGCCACGGCCCGCATCTTACCCACGATCAACAGGTAGCACAGTCCGATGGCCAGCACAGGCAGCAGGAAGCCCAGCAGGAAAGTGTAGACCACAAAGACTGCCGACCAGGCCGGGTGAGGCCAGTGCAGGTTGCAGGCCACAGCACGGCCGCCGCGGGCGGGCCGGGTGTCGGCGAAGACGGCGATGGGCAGCGTGACCAGCGAGGCAGCCAGCCACACGCCCAGGTTGACGAGCTTGGCCACGCGGGGCCGGCGGCAGGAGGCAGCGCGAAGAGGGTGCACCACGGCCACGTAGCGATCCACGCTGAGCACGGCCAGGCAGAAGACGCTGGTGAACATGTTGAGGCCGTCCACGCTGAGCACCGCGCGGCACAGCAGGGAGCCGAAGGGCCAGTGGCGCAGCGCGGCCGACGACGCCACGAAGGGCACGCTGAGCATGAACAGTTCATCGGCCACCGCCAGG